>NC_058080.1:374988093-375288093 GCF_014858855.1 Bufo gargarizans | reverse complement strand
TAATGTTTATAAAAGACTGGATTACCTCCTGATTTCGAACTCATGCATTGACATGGTAAAGCAGGCAGTGATTGATCCTATTACAGTTTCGGATCATGCTCCGGTGTCGGTAGTTATACATATCTCTAGCCTACCCTCCCATAGTAAACAATGGAGACTTAACGAGACGTTGCTAGATAAGAAGGAGGTAGTGGAGGCACTATCACGGAGGCTGTCGTGGTTTTTCGAGGAAAACTTAACTCCAGATGTTCCTTTAACGACTGTGTGGGAAGCACATAAATCTGTTATGAGGGGAGAATTCATAGCTTTGGGTTGCAAAATTAAAAGGGATAGGCAGCAAACATTACAATCCCTACTTAATCGGATTACTGAGATTGAGAGTCTCCATAAAAGATCTAGAGCCTTACAGGCTCAACAAGAGCTCCTCCTCATGAGAGTGAAACTGAAAGACCACCTAAATATATGCCATGCCAGGGCGTATCAATATGCGCAGTTCCGTTTTTTCTCTCATGGGGACCGAGGCTCGAAGTTGATGTCTGCCCTTGTCAAGCAAAGGAAAGAATCTATGTATATCCCTAGCATAAAATCTTCTGATGGTAAATCTCTGCATAGAAAGGCAGATATAGCTGAGGAGTTCCAGAAATTTTATCAAAACCTATACGGGCTAGATGATAGTGCTAACCGCTCAGACTTACCTACAGATTCTGTATTAGATGACTTTCTGTCTCAACTAGATCTACCCCATCTTAGCAGGGAAGAGGGATCCTTACTGACTGTTCCAGTTACTGAGGAGGAAGTGGGGAAAGTCCTGAAATCAATGCCTATGGGGAAATGCCCTGGACCGGACGGTTTCCCAGTGGGGTACTACAGGAAATTCACTAATATTTTATGCCCGCAACTCACGACTTGGTGTAATTCTCTTCTCACAGGTGGACGCCTTCCTACCCAATCTCTAGAAGCTACGGTGACTATCTTGCCTAAACCTGGGAAGGATCACACGCTCTGCGGGAGTTACAGGCCCATATCTCTCCTGAATGTCGATATAAAGATCTGGGCCAAAATCTTGGCCTCACGTCTTAGCTCCTTTCTCCCTAAATTGATCCACCCTGACCAAGCGGGTTTTGTGCCGGGAAGTGAGGGGAACCATAACTCCTGCAGAGTCGTTACGGCCATTCAGTGGGCAAAGACGCAAGGTACACCTCTGACTTTTCTGAGTGTTGATGCGGAGAAGGCCTTCGACCGGGTGAACTGGAAGTTTATGGGGAAGACATTGCAGGGGTTTGGTATCCCTGAACAATTTCAAAGGGCTGTTATGACCCTTTACACCAATCCGAGTGCTAAAATTAGAGTAAATGGCACCTTATCGCCTTCTTTCCCCATACATAATGGCACCCGACAGGGATGCCCACTATCCCCCGCTCTATATATACTGGTGATGGAGACCCTCCTACAAGCCATTAGAGATCATCCAGGTATAAGAGGTGTTAGGGCCAAGAATGATACAATTGAATATACCAATGTTGCGTATGCTGATGACCTCTTGGTAATGGTCTCCAACCCGGTCAAGGCCTTCCCGCATCTCCTATCTCTATTTGAAGTTTTTGGTAAGGTTTCTAATTATAAAGTGAATTACACCAAGTCGGAGGCCATGAATATTACAGCTCCATCAAAAAGTGTGTCCTCCCTGAAGGCCACGACACCCTTCCTATGGCAGACCTCCCACATTACGTACCTGGGAGTTAAGATCCCGTCGGACCCGAAAAACATTTACCAACTGAATTATACACCCCTTTTGTCTGAAGTGCAGCGCTTGTTGGGCCCTCTCCGCATTCCATACACCTCATGGATGGGGAGAAAGAACTTGCTGAAGGCCTTTGTACTGCCTAAAATACTCTATGTCATGCAGATGCTGCCTATCTTCCTTCCCTCCTCATTTTTTACACAGATTAGGAGATTGTTTTCTACTTACCTATGGGGAGGGAGAGGAGCCAGGATAGCGCATAGCAGATTAATCTTGAGGAAGACTCAGGGAGGGTTTGCACTGCCAGATGTACAGTTATATTACCAGGCTATCCATCTTAGACGGTGGATGCAACTCCACGTTCCTAACTACTCTACGTTGGGCACTGATTTAGAGATACTCCAACTCTCTCAACTACAGAGAGCCGCATTGTGGGGTCTGACCTCCACCTCCCTACACAGCCATACACTGCTTAAAGGCACGAGTCTGGTGATTAAGCAACTTAACAAAGATGGCAAGTTATTAGGCAAGCCCTCACTAGTCATGTCTGCAGATCTAACTCCTTATGCTGCAAGACCTAAGTTAACAAGCACATCACCGGCGTGGAGTGCCCTAAGAGATTTCACTGTCAAAATGCTCCTAGATGAGGCCTTGGGTGAGTTGTCTGCTGAACACCCTCTGCGTCTGGCTGTGCGATCCTGTAATTTCTTAGGCTTAGCTGACTTTAAGTTAGTCAGCAAGATTTTACTGGGGAATTTGGCCCACAAACAGGAATTGACATGGTTCGAGAAAATTTTAACCTCCAACTCACCGCACAGAAGAGTGATCTCTTTATTCTATAAAGATGTTCTCCGCCTTTATGCACACTCGCATGGCTTTTCTAGGTGTGTCAAGATTCAGAAGCATTCCTTTAAGGTACTCACCCAATGGTATATGACACCAAAACAGCTGTTCCTTAGAGGCCTTAGTCCTAACGACCGTTGTTGGAGATGCGAGACTGGGGAGGGCACTCTCTCACACATTTTCTGGTCCTGCCCTAAGATACAGCCTTTCTGGGCTGCAGTATCCAAAACCATTAACTTGATTACGCACAAGGTGATACCTTTGTCTCCAGAGTTGGTCCTGCTGTGGCTACCCACTACAGACCTTTCCCCTTCCAAAAGTAATTTAGCCACACAGCTGATCCAGGCCGCGAGGCTAATAATCCCCCAGAGATGGCTCAGTACCGAGCCACCTACTCTCCTACAATGGGTGAATAAGGTTGATCACATACAACGCCTTGAGGAACTGGCGAGCTGGGAGTCTAGAACTCATGAGAAACATGTCAAAGTGTGGAACCCTTGGTTACATTATCGTCTATCGTCCACAGTGACAACTCAATAAAGGTCATTTGACCCTATCATCCTGTACTGCTACGCTTTACCCTAATGCAGTGTTTTTGCATCTTCCTATAAGCTGTGCTTAGAGATCCAGTTTCTGGTTTGGCTTGTTAGTAAGGTCGTTTGCCTTGCTGTTCACCATCATATTAAACTGTCCCCGCAGACTAAGTGACATGTGCAAACACACTCTTATATGCACAAGGTGTACTCCCGCAGGGACACACTAGAGCCTATTTTTGTATATGTTATGCCGTATTGGAATGCAGCATGTTGGGTCCCGGTCTCAACGCAATTTTTGTCCATTCTACCTGTATACGCTTATGGGATGTGCCTATCCCCTTTGAGGCTTTTACTTGATGTAATTGTGACTTCTTGCTCTGAGTATGTACGGTCACTTTGTATTTGCTGTCTGCTTCTTTTCAATAAAAAGAAAATTGACAAGAATATAACTACTATAATACTGCCCCTATGCACAGTACAAGAATATAACTACTATATTACTGCTCCTATGTACAAGAATATAACTACTATAATACTGCTCCTATGTACAAGAATATAACTACTATAATACTGCTCCTATGTACAAGAATATAACTACTATAATACTGCCGCCTATGTACAAGAATATAACTACTATAATACTGCTCCTATGTACAAGAATATAACTACTATAATACTGCCTCCTATGTACAAGAATATAACTACTATAATACTGCCTCCTATGTAGAAGAATATAACTACTACAATATTGCCTCCTATGTACAAGAATATAACTACTATAATACTGCTCCTATGTACAAGAATATAACTACTACAATATTGCCTCCTATGTACAAGAATATAACTACTATAATACTGCCCCTATGCACAGTACAAGAATATAACTACTATAATACTGCTCCTATGTACAAGAATATAACTACTATAATACTGCTCCTATGTACAAGAAGATAACTACTATACTACTGCTCCCATGTACAAGAATATAACTACTATAATACTGCTTCTATGTACAAGAATATAATTACTATAATACTGCTTCCTATCTACAAGAATATAACTACTATAATACTGCCCGTATGTACAAGAATATAACTACTATAATACTGCCTCCTATGTACAGAATATAACTACTATAATACTGCCTCCTATGTACAAGAATATAACTACTATAATACTGCCTCCTATGTACAGAATATAACTACTATAATGCTGCTCCTATGTGCAAGAATATAACTACTATAATACTGCCTCCTATGTACAAGAATATAACTACTATAATACTGCTCCTATGGACAAGAATATTACTACTATAATACTGCTCCTATGTACAAGAATATAACTACTATAATACTGCCCCTATGTACAAGAATATTACTACTATAATACTGCTCCTATGTACAAGAATATAACTACTATAATACTGCTCCTATGTACAAGAATATAACTACTATAATACTGCTCCTATGTACAAGATTATAACTACTATAATACTGCTCCTGTGTACAAGAATATAACTACTATAATATTGCTCCTATGTACAAGAATATAACTACTATAATACTGCTCCTATGTACAAGAATATAACTACTATAATACTGCTCCTATGTACAAGACTATAACTACTATAATACTGCTCCTATGTACAAGAATATAACTACTATAATACTGCTCCTATGTACAAGAATATAACTACTATAATACTGCTCCTATGTACAAGATTATAACTACTATAATACTGCTCCTGTGTACAAGAATATAACTACTATAATATTGCACTGCTTTCTATATGGTTTTTTTTTATTGATATACCATCTTGTGTGTTGGATATCCAATAAAGAATATTTAATTAGAATTACTCTTTGTGTGGCTGCTCTTTGAGCTATATAGGTGTTGATATAATATTGCCTCCTATGTACAAGAATATTACTACTATAATACTGCTCCTATGTACAAGAATATAACTACTATAATACTGCTCCTATGTACAAGAATATAACTACTATAATACTGCTCCTATGTACAAGAATATAACTACTATAATACTACTTTTATGTACAAGAATATAACTACTATAATACTGCTCCTATGTACAAGTATATAACTCCTAGAATACTGTATGGTGCCTGATTATTACTACTATAAATTTGCTGTCATTTCTTCTGACACATACATTCTCCTCCCTGTCCCTGCACTTTGTCCTCCTAAATGATCGGAGACGCTGGTGCAGGTCTGTACAGTTCAGCTCTTGTAACCAGCTCAGCAGATAATCATCCCCCTGGCCAGCCAGGGAGACCCCATTACCATCAGTGATTTTCCTTCCTGTCTCTGGTTACGTCTTTTTTTTTTTGCTGCCATTACGTTGGATGACGAAGCTTCTGGGATGAAAATAACTTTGTAAGTTCTGCTGACCGCGCCAGTAATGAGGGGGCACTTTGTAGTGAGAGGGAAGGGGTTACACTGAAATAACAAGTATCAATGAGACTTCAAATAGAAATGTTCCCTATCAGATCGTAAACTGAGTTCCTGTTACGTGACCTGCACAAAGGGACATTGAATAAAGCCTATAGGCAGCACGGTGGCTCAGTGGTTAGCACTGGTGCCTTGCAGAGCTGGGGTCCTAGGCTCTAATCCGAGTTTGTATGTTCTCCCTGTGTTTGCAGGGGTTTCCTCCCACACTCCAAAGACATACTGATAGGGACCTTAGATTGTGAGCCCCACTGGGGACAGTTGAATGCTAATGTCTGTAAAGCGCTGCGGGATATATAAGTGCATAAAATAAAATAAATAAATACTTATGTGTTGCCTTCTTGCCTATCTATTTATCCATCTACTGTATCTGGCAAAAAAAGCACTTGGTTGGTGGTGGTGAGGACCTGCTTTAGACACCCAACTGCAATGTTTCGACAACACACTAGGGCAGATTTTATTAAAATACGCCACTTTAGTGGAGTGAAAAAGTCACAAACTGCACATTTGTGACTTTTTATACGCCACTGGTGCAAAAATTTCTCGTTTCTCCATCGGACTTGCCACTTTCCTGAAAAGGGGGTATGGCGAGGAAGCGATGGGGGGCTGCCACATTTATCATCTTTTACACCAGTTTTAAAAGAACACTGAAATCTACACCAGCCAGTGGTTGGCATAGATATCAGTAGGGGTGCACCACCAATGAGGCCAGGTGAGGCGATTGCCTCAGGCAGCACCAGGTAGGGCAAGAGGTGGGCAGCAGAAGGCTATGGGCAATGAGAGCTTTGATTGTGGCAAAGGGGTTAGGTTAAGAAATTGGCATGGGGGGTCGACATTTTAGTTTTCGCCTCAGGCAGCATAAAGGCTAGGTGCACCCCTGGATATCAGGATAGACGTATGGACTGCCAGATGCTGCGCCTAATTTATGATAAGGCATCGTAAACTGCATAGATTCCTCCTAGGAGGTAAATGGAGTAAAGTCTTCTAAAAATTAAAGTGCCAGGCATGGAGTTTTCCTTTCATGACTCTTCTGAGGCTTTCTCTAAAGCATGGGAGTAGCTAAGTGTTGGTAGGAGTAGGCCTGCAAGCTCGTCTTTGAGTCACCCTGCCTATCCTTCCCAGAAAGCTGCTACCAGAACCTCGTTGTTCCAGGACATCTCTAAAGACAGAGGGTGGAACAGGATGGCATTCTGGTCTACAGTCAAGTTGCCGAGCTAGAGAGATAGTAAGGAAGATACAACTGAAGCTGCGCGAGTAGGCTGTTCAAAGACCCCATGGAAAGAATTCATGCAGGTTAGTCATCAGGGAATCTCCATGTTCCCAGATATGTGTTGCCTAAGCCAATGATTCACTGCATAGAAAGACCCAATAAAGGCCACTTTGGCATAATCTATAGGGATCTGGTGGGCCTGAAGTTTGAAATGTATGGTTCACTAGTTCAGCAAGCCACAAGAAGTTTCGGTATTTCCTTCATAATTCAACGACAGTGGCAGATGCTATCTGGTACAGTTGGAATTAAAGACAGGAGGTACAGGAGATACGGCTTGAACAGGCGAATGTGGAACGGAGACAGTCATGTAGTCCAGAGTTGCAGAGCTGGTACATGTACAGTAGAAAATGTTACTGGAAAAGATCCTATAACCCCAACTTGGGGGCGACTTGGCTTGAGCTAATTGTAACACAGAGGGTGTTGACCCACTGTACCTACTAAAAGGATTTGGCTTAGGGCTACTCCTGAGGGACATTGTCAAGATGGACCTCTGGTTTTCACCTTTACACCCCAATACAGGATCCTAACTTCGAGGCACAGGCCACCAAACTGCAACCTCTAGGAGGAGTCTCCATTAAGAGGCTACTGACCCATGTGGGTCAAGAGACAATGGCATCAAGGTAGGCTATGGCATGGTCAGTGGACAGGCAGAGTTCACGCAGTCTGGTAGTTAGGCAATAGGTCAGGACAAGCAGCACAGGGACATTACGAAAATCAGACAGGGGTCAGAACAGGCAGCACAGGGTCAATCAGGCAGAGGCAAAGCTTATGGTCAGTGGCAGGCTGAGGTCAGGGCAGGAATCGGGCAACAGTCGGTAACAGGCAGACAAACAGGTTATAGCTCTTTTGCAGGGTCTATCAAGCTAGAAAGACCTAATGCTCAGGCAAGGGGTGGAACAAAAAGTCCAGTATATGAGGAAGAGCTAATTAACTCGTCAAGCACCTGAGCACAGGATCAAATAGGGAATTAACCCTTGCAGTGCTGCAGGAAAAAGTCTCTCTAATACACACATAGGAAGAGACTTTTACAGCCAGGCTGTGGCCTGCAGCATGGGACACAGGTGTCTGGTGGCTGGGCAGAAGTTAAGTGGGCAATGCGGGGCCCATGCCCACCATGGAAAACAGGACAGCAGCAGGGACAGAGCGCCACCATGACTCCTATTATACAGAAGTGACATCACCAAGCTCTCCATATCACTTATATTATACAGTAAAAGCATTATTACTTTTCACGTAATAGTTATAAAGAAATTACATCATACCTCTGCATATATTGTATTATACAGGGGCGATATCACTAATCTCTATATCTAAATCATTTTATACAGAAGTGACCACTAAGCTCTACATATAAACTATATTATACAGGGGTGGCACCATTAATCTAGATTTTAGTTGTATTATACAGAGGTGACCTGAATGACATCATAGCTCTGCATATATTGTATTGTACAAGAGTGATATCATTAATCTCTATATCTAAATCATTTTATACGGAAGTGACATCACTCATCTCTACATATAAGTTAAGTTATACAAGAGTGACATCACTAATGCCTAGATATTAGTTATATTATACAGGAGAGACATAATTACTTTTGACATACAAGTTATACCGAAGTGACATCATCACTCTACGTATAAATTGTATTGTGCAGGAGTGATAGCTCTAATTTCTATATCTAAATCGTGTTATCATATTTATACAGATGTGACATCACTAATCTCTACATGTGTTATATTATACAGGAATGACATCATCGCTGCTCTCTACATTTAAGTTGTATTGCATAGAGGTGACTATCCCTCTTTACATGAACTTTATATTATACAGGATTGACATTGCTAGTCTCTACATATAAGTTGCAGGCCGCAGTTAGATGGGCCTGTTGGCACCTCTATATCCCGGCGATATTCCTCTGAACTCGGCCTGTACTCGGCCACGGTCCCGGCTGCTGCGCCCCGGCCCCGGCGTTTCGTGCGCATGCACGCCATACCCGGAAGTGCGCTAGATAACTACTTCCGGGTCAGCGGTGCGGGTATTTCGGCGGCTGTTTTTACTTCGCTTTGGCCCCTGGTGTGCCTAATCGGTGTTTTTGCCCCAGATTTATTCATATAATCGGGGAGGGGGGGAGCCCTGCTGTTTTATTTTTATAAATAAATAATGTAGTGACAGTGGGTCACTTCCAACTTGGACAGTGGGTCCAAGTTGTTTTGCAGATGGCTTCTCCCAATGGTGACCAGCATGGGAAATCCTCCTATAAACAGAAGCACCTAACTTGTGCCAACTATGAGATGCCGATGCTGGACTCCTATGAATACAATAGGTGTCCCTTATGCCATCCTCCTCCGACGCAACCCACGATGGGTGACATGTTTGGCTGGATGAAGGAATTCATGGGTAATTCCATTATGGAGATCAAGAGCGCCCTTTCTTCTAAGAGGCCCAGAGCTTCTTCGCCAGGTCCTGTACCTATGGCTGAAGACGTAATTTCAATTGAATACTGTTCCTCCTCCTCTGATGAACATGATGCCACTTATCTTTTTCCTGCTGAAGGAGGACAATCCTCTGGCGATAGACGCTCTGTCCATAACATGGAGGTTCAGGCTGGCTTACATATTCCCTCCAATTTCCATGATACCAAGGGTATTGATGAAAATCAAGCAAGACCAGACCCCGGTCATTGCGATAATACCATTCTGGCCGAAGAAGTCTTGGTTCACCCAGCTCATGAAGATGAGTCAGGGCACATATTGGAGACTTCCCCTAACGCAGGACCTTGTGTATCAGGACACAGGTCCCTGCCTAGATCTGAGGAGACTCAGTCTGACAGCCTGTGTTATATTATACAGGAATGACATCATCACTGCTCTCTACATTTAGGTTGTATTGCACAGAGGTGACTATCCCTCTTTACATGAACTTTATATTATATAAGATTGACATGGCTAGTCTCTACATATAAGTTGCACTATACAGGAGAGACATCATTACTTTTCTCATGAAAGTTATTTTATACAGGAGTGACATCACTACTTTACAGTCACATATAGGGGGTAGGTGATGCTAAATGGGGGTATCCTGTTACTTCTGGGATATATCTTGCATACAATGTATATACAGCGATACTGTTTACACCGAGCATTGGTTACTTGTGTATTTGACTTTAAGAGCCCCACTCCAGCGCTTCCCTTCTGTGTCAGCGCTGCTGGAAGTTTATAGTCTGCACTTAAGATAGAGACATTATTACGCATGCAGCATCTAGTGATAATGGACATTTTCAAGTTGTGACGGCCGCAGCGCTCTCATCTCTTTGTTACAAAAATGTAAGCAATGGTCATGCAGCACGTCTAGCCAGACAGCTAATTGCTTCCTCCCATCCTGCTACTATATCCCCATACTCTTTCTTCTCCATCAAGAAATTATCCGCATTCCGTAGAGTTTTTCTTTCGGAAACAGCGCCACTCTTGTCTGTTGGGTGCGTCTGGTATTGCATCTTTTACTGAATGGGGATGTAAATTCAGAAACAGCCTCGGGAAGTTTAGGAAGGAAAGAGTTAAAATCAGTGCCCTGCATGAATATCTCATTCAATACAAGATTATATAGGAAGTCTTCACAAAATAGATGAATTTGAGGGACAGTAATGGGATCTGACAAAAGGCGAGACATCTTCTAGTTTAGCAAGGTAGTGTACAGCAAATGCTACACTTTTAGGGCGAATACATCATGAGGGTAATATTTGAAGTAATTTTTGCTTGAGTCTGCCTCAGCAGACTTATTAAATTTGGCGCATCTCAACGCTTTTGTCTACAAATGCTACTTAACTTTTTTATTTACGCCGCCACCTACTGGAGACAGATTTCAGTGATAAACCTGGCGCCAAACTTGTTAATATGCTAAACCACACCTTCTTACCCACCCACTGTGCAAAAAAAGTTGCATATTTTGGCGCAAAACAGCACATGCACCAAATTTTGTGACTTTTCTACGTCCGAAAACAGGCATACAACTTTGATACATTCTCTCTTGTGTTTATACCTGCAATAGGATTTAGTAAATCTGCCCCAATGTTTGATAAATTTGATGCATCTTTAAGGCTGGGTTCATATCACTGCCTTGTTTTCTGTTTTATTGATCTGTCAGAAGAACAGGGAAAAAAAAAAAAAAAGATCCTTTATTTTGAGCATCTGTTGCGCTCATTTAGCATTCGTTTTTTTATTTTTGGAGGGAGAAAAAGTCCTCCACGGACCTAACAAAATCAGATGCAAAATGAGCACAACATCTGCTCAAAATATCTTTGTACTGACCTCTGATATATTTATACATAGTAATTACATCTCCCCTCAGTCGCCTTTTTTCTAAAGTGAATAACCCTAATTTTGATAATCTTTCAGGGTACTGTAGTTGCCCCATTCCAGTTATTACTTTAGTTGCCCTCCTCTGGACCCTCTCCAGCTCTGCTATGTCTGCCTTGTTCACAGGAGCCCAGAACTGTACACAGTACTCCATGTGTGGTCTGACTAGTGATTTGTAAAGTGGTAGGACTATGTTCTTATCATGGGCATCTATGCCGCTTTTGATGCAACCCATTATCTTATTGGCCTTGGCAGCAGCTGCCTGACACTGGTTTTTGCAGCTTAGTTTGCTGTTCACTAAAATTCCTAGATCCTTTTCCATGTCAGTGTTACCGAGTGTTTTACCATTTAGTATGTACGGGTGACTTGCATTATTCCTTCCCATGTGCATAACCTTACATTTGTCAGTGTTAAACCTCATCTGCCACTTATCTGCCCAAGCCTCCAATCTATCCAGATCCCTCTGTAGTAGTATACTGTCCTCTTCCATGTTAGTTACTTTACACAGTTAAAGGGGTTCTGCACTTTGTTTAAACTGATGATCTATCCTCAGGATAGATCATCAGCATCTGATCGGCGTGAGTCAGACACCCGACACCCCCGCCGATCAGCTGTTTGAGAAGGCAGCAGCGCTCCAGCAGCACCGCGGCCTTCTCACTGTTTACCGCTGAATGGAGCTTAGCCCAGGCCAGTGATACTAGTCGTGACGTCACTGGGCCTGCAGTAAACAGTGAGAAGGAGCGCTGCTACCGTCTCAAACAGCTGATCGGTGGTGGGTCCCGGGTGTCGGACCCCCGCCGATCAGATGCTGATGATTTATCCAAAGGATAGATCATCAGTTTAAACAAACTGCAGAACCCCTTTAAGGCTACTTTCACACTAGTGTTGTTAGAATCCGTCAGGCAGTTCCGTTGCAAACGGATATCTTTTTTTTCCAGATATACCAGATCCGTCTCATCCGTTATCATCCAGTTTCAAACAGAATAACAGATCCAGTATTTACATTTTTTCAAAGATCAAAAGCGAAATCAGCTCCTATTATATCCTGGTGCAGACCGGAAAACCGGATCCGGCGACGCGGCAATTTCCAGAACAAGCTGCAGTATTTTGTCCTGTTAAATACCGTACAAGGGACGGAACGGAAAACATCCTGATGCATACTGAACGGATTGCTTTCCATTCAGAATGCATTAGGATAAAACTGATGCGTTTTATCAATACCGGAAAAGAATAACGCTAGTGTGAAAGTACCCTAAGTATCATCTGCAAAAATTGATACTTTACTGTGCAAGCCTT
This sequence comes from Bufo gargarizans, assembly GCF_014858855.1. Taxonomy (NCBI): domain Eukaryota; kingdom Metazoa; phylum Chordata; class Amphibia; order Anura; family Bufonidae; genus Bufo; species Bufo gargarizans. The sequence goes on along the minus strand of NC_058080.1, from coordinate 375,275,582 downwards.
CTCCAAGATCATTAATAAATATATTGAAGAGAATAGGGCCCAATACTGACCCCCGAGGTACCCCACTAGTGACAGTGACCCAATCTGAGTGTGTACCGTTAATAACCACCCTCTGTTTTCTATCACTGAGCCAGTTACTTACCCACATACAGACGTTTTCTCCCAGTCCGAGCATTCTCATTTTATATACTAACCTTTCATAAAGTTTTTTTAAATTTCTTCTGACAGATCAAAACAAGATGGTGATGTACCGGTAAGGATGGGTTCATATCACTTTTTATGCCCACCCTAAGGTCTCTTGCACACAAATGTTCTGTGTTTTGCGGTCCGCAAAACACAGATGCCGCACATCTGCCTTCCGCAATTTGCGGAACGGAACAGACGGACCATTATAGAAATGCCTATTCTTGTCCGCAAAATGGACAAGAATAGGACATGATCTATAATTTGTGCGGGGCAACGGAACAGAGCAACGGATGCGGCCCCATTGAAGTGAATAGGTGAGCACCAAAGCCGCAAAAAAAAAGCAGCTCGGATGCGGCACAAAACCACGGTCGTGTGCAAGAGTCCTTAGTCCAACACTTCTGTCTTGAGATGCTACCCCACTTTCCATGCCACTCCTTTACCAGAGTGAAACTGCAACAATTTTTGCAACTGGTTTAAATAGTTGCAGTTGATTCTGGCTAGAAGCTAACTGCATCTAATTTTCCACTCGGTTTTCAAAACTGGAGTGAGTGGTGTAAAAAGACAAAATATCACAAAATGATTGAATAAATCCAAAAAGCCATGTCCTATCGTGTCTTTCTGAAGCCAGAATTCTCAAGTGACAGAAAAATGTCAGGGTTTGTTTGTAGTTCTGTACTTTTAGTTCCACCTAGTGGTTTGAAAAGATTACTGCAGATTTTCAAATAAAAGCCAATTCGCAATTTTTTGTCACCTCAACTCCAAATTAGGGGGTCAGAATATGGTGATGAATTTTTTTTTTTTCTCAAGGCTTTTCATTTTTTGGGGTATTAAAACTCAAGAAAAACTATACAAGTTTGGTATCGTTGTAATCGTACTGACCTGGAGAATGAAGGTAACAGGTCAATTTTACAGCAAAGTGAACGATGTAAAAAAAATAAAACCTCTGTCAGAAATGCATTTTTTCCCAATTCCACCCGATTTAGAATTGTATTCAACACTTCCCACTACATTGTATGTAACCATAAATGGCGCCGTTAGGCTACTTTCACACTAGCGTTCGGTTGTCCGCTTGAAGGATCCGTTTGAAGGCTCTTCCAAGCGGCCACGAACGGATCCATACGGCCCCAATGCATTCTGAATGGATGCGGATCCGCTCAGAATGCATCAGTCTGGCAGCGTTTGGCCTCCGTTCCGCTCAGCAGGCGGACACCCGAACGCAGCTTGCAGCGTTTTGGTGTCCGCCTGGCCGTGCGGAGGCGTACGGATCCGTCCTGACTTACAATGCAAGTCAATGGGGACGGATCCGTCTGTCATGGCTCCGCTTTGACACGGATCCGTTCGAAACCGTTCATGTTTCTGCGCATGCCCAGTAACTTCCTGTCCCTCCCCCTCATCTGTCCCTCCCCTCATCGTCGGCCATTTTGGAGAACCGACTTGCTGAGACTGGTAAGTGTATGAAGTTTTGTCTGTTTGTCTATCTCTCTTTTTTTACTATCTATCCATCTATCTATCTATCTCTCTCTCTATTTCTAGGGTGGGGGGGCTGCTGGCACTTGGGAAGGGGTGTGTGTGTCTGGAACAATGGGAGCCGCTGCCACTGGTGGTGTGGGCTGCCTTTATGGGGGGGCTTCTGGCACCGGGGGGGAGGGCGCGTGTGGCTGGAACTGTGGTTGCTGCTGGCACTGCGGGGGTGTTTGTGGCTGGAACAGTGCGGTTTGCTGGCACTGCGGGGGTGTTTGTGGCTGGAACTGTGCGGTGCTTCTGGATGGAACTGCAGGGTTTTTTGTGGCTGGAACTGTGCGGTGCTTCTGGCAGTGCGGGGGTGTTTGTGGCTGGAACTGTGCGGTTTGCTGGCACTGCGGGGGTGTTTGTGGCTGGAACTGTGCGGTGCTTCTGGATGGAACTGCAGGGTTTTTTGTGGCTGGAACTGTGCGGTGCTTCTGGCAGTGCGGGGGTGTTTGTGGCTGGAACTGTGCGGTTTGCTGGCACTGCGGGGGTGTTTGTGGCTGGAACTGTGCGGTGCTTCTGGATGGAACTGCAGGGTTTTTTGAGGCTGGAACTGTGCGGTGCTTCTGGCAGTGCGGGGGTGTTTGTGGCTGGAACTGTGGGTGGGGGCTGCTGGCATTGGGGGGGGCTCTGGGCACTGTGGGAGAGTTGTTTGGAACTGGGAGCCTGATGTCATTGTGGGGGGCTGCTGGCACTATGCAGGGCTGCTGTCTCTCGCGGTGTTTATGTAACTTGGGGGGATTATGGCTTCTGTCGGATTAATTTTTTTAATTATTTTATTATTAGGGTCGTACAAAAAAAGAAAAAAAGAGATCTGCGGTGGGGAAGCCAATATCGATATTTTAAAAAGTAAGTATTAAAAAAAACTAAAAAAATGTTGATATATGAGGAAATAGTGCTCTACAAGTTCCTTTAACGGTATCTGCATTTTGTCTGGTATTTTGTTGCGTACAGATGTCATCTAAGAAGACATCATCAATCGACTGGCGTAACCCACCCAGAAGGCGCCGCCATATCCAGTGGCCCGTAAGTATAAAATCAACACTTGGACTTTTTACTGTTTGATTTGTTGCATTAATCAGTATGTGCTCTTATTATAGATTTCTTCATCATCTTCAGAGGAGGGCTCTCCCGAAGTGGGCGGTGCTGCCGGGGCCAGCTCACCAGCATCCAGGGGAGGTGGACCAAGCCCGGACCGGGGCTGTCAAGAAGTAAGTATATATATATATATATAGATTTCTTAAAAATTGGTTTAAGTACGGTCTTCTAAAATTTTTTTTATTTGTATTAGCAATCTGCACCTAGAGCCGCCAGCGAGGATCCCCCAGTCGCCTCCAGAGTCCGCGGGAATGAGCGTGGCGGTCGTAGACGTGTAAGTATTGAATTTAGTAGTTTATTTAGCATTTTGTATTAGGATTTACATTAAATTTTGTATTTCCTTTTTTTTCAGGGTTCCCTAGGCTCCACCAGGGAGGATGAGGAGTTCGGGTTTCCGAGCATCAATAACCTGCTCCTCATCCGACTGGTGGAGGCGCGTCCAGCGTTATGGGACCACGCCGACCGCCACCACGCCGATTATCGCCATACCCAGCGGCTCTGGAGGGACATCTCTGCAGAACTTTTAGAGACCTGGGGGGATCTAGATGCGGCGGCTCAGGAGAAATATGGTAAGTAAAACAATATGCATTTTAATAAATTAAAATATTCTTGTTTTCCTTTCATCATGCTGATTTTAGTTTTTATTGTTTTTTTCCATAGTCAAACTGGTTATAACGCGTTGGCGATCTATCCGGGACCGCTTCAGGAGGGATTATAACAAGGAGGGTCAGGCCCCGAGTGGCTCCGGAGGAACCTCAGGGGCCACATACATCCATACGGCGGCCCTGGGGTTCCTACGAAAGGCCATGGCACCAAAAAGGTAAATATTTATAACAACTGTTTAAAAAATAAATTGTAAAGGGGCTGTCCGAGACAGGGTAGCGTTTGGCTCCCCTGTTTTAGACAGCCCCCCACAGTCAGATGGACAACTGTTCTCTCCGTCTGAGTGTAAGGGGCTGTCTGAGACAGGGTAGCGTTTGGCTCCCCTGTTTTAGACAGCCCCCCACAGTCAGATGGACAACTGTTCTCTCCGTCTGAGTGTAAGGGGCTGTCTGAGACAGGGTAGCGTTTGGCTCCCCTGTTTTAGACAGCCCCCCACAGTCAGATGGACAACTGTTCTCTCCGTCTGAGTGTAAGGGGCTGTCTGAGACAGGGTAGCGTTTGGCTCCCCTGTTTTAGACAGCCCCCCACAGTCAGATGGACCACTGTTCTCTCCGTTTGAGTGTAAGGGGCTGTCTGAGACAGGGTAGCGTTTGGCTCCCCTGTTTTGGACAGCCCCCCACAGTCAGATGGACAACTGTTCTCTCCGTCTGAGTGTAAGGGGCTGTCTGAGACAGTGGAGCGTTTGGCTCCCCTGTTTTGGACAGCCCCCTATGCTATACGGTAGACATAGCATAGAACATAGATGTTTTATTATTTAAAGAACAATTCCTAACTTTCCTTTTTTTTTTCCTACAGAAGTGCCAGCCTCACTCGGGAGCCTGACCAACCTCCTGAGGCGGAACCGGAACAGATCGCCAGCGCCAGCCCTCCTGTCCCTGATGCATCGGCTCAGGATAATCCGGGTCCCCTACCGGGTCCCTCCGCTCAACAGAGGCTCTTAGGTTTCCGTCAAAATTTAAGAGCCCTGGTGAGCGGGCAGAGATCTGGTAGGCCAAGTCGAGCCGATTATGCAAACCTTGTAGAGGTCGTTTCCGACGCTCTAGAAGGTTTTGCCCGACATCAAATGGAGTTTGGTGCTGACTTGATTCGCCGCTGGCAAGGGGCGGAGTCGGCGCATCAACGCAGCCCAAACTACCATTATGGGCTAAACATGATCGGTTTGATGGACTCAATGACGCCCGAGCAGTTGCATCAGTTTAAGATCATGGTAGAGAACGGGTCATGGGAAATCATGCACCGCCCCCAACCCCCACCCCCACCCCCATCCCACACCTACCCCCCATCCCACACCTACCCCCCATCCCACACCTACCCCCCATCCCACAGCAGTGGCCAGTACCGCCAACCTTTCCCTTCCCACCCCCCCGAGCATGTGTTTCCTTCTTCTTCTTTTTCTTCTCCTGCCCCTTTTCCTCCTACTTCTTTTCAAACTCCCTCCACCTCTACACATGCTCGGGTCCCCTCCTCCTCCTCAGACCCTTCCTTTCTCCACACCCCTCAATTACGCCCTGCATCCTTTCCTATGGCCCGTAGTTTATCCTCAGTGGCTCGCCAGGACAGGGGGGCTACCATTGCCAGCCCCAGCGCAAGTCCACGACAGTCCACCTCCCCTACCAGTTATGAACAGTTGTGAAAAAAATAAAAAAAGTTTATATTTTGTTTATTTATTTATTTATTGATTGACATAAAAAAAAAATAAAAAAAATTATACTTTACTGCACTGTGTCTGTCTTTTTATTGTCCTGTACAGGGAACATTGGCACTCTAGCTGTGTTGAAATAAAAACTACCCTAGTCTCACTACTGTGCGTTTATTACAACACCCTTGGTAGTTTTTATATCAAAACAGCATTAGTGCCAATGTCGTAAGATCCATTAACACCTGCCCATCAATAATGAGCTAAATTTTGGCTCTTTATTGATCGTAGAACCTATGATTGGAACATGAACAAGCAAATGCTTGTTCATTGTTCAATCTTGTGCCCTTTCATATGAGCCCTTGTGGGAGTCACGGTCTGTCAGCATCATCAGGAATTCATTAATTGTGATTTTAACGTTTAATGATTTCCCGATGACGCTAAAATAACTAGTGTGATTACCACAAGGGACACGCAAGGGACATAGAGTTTTTAAAGGGGTATTCACATAGACAATGGGGGGATTTCACTTGAATATGCCCCCATTGTCTGATAGGTGTGGTAACATTGGTAGGACCCGCACCTATATCGAGAACGGAGCGGGGAGCACTGTTGCTGTAGGACACATTTCCCATGGTATGTCCACCACCAAGCGCTAATCCCCGCCTCTCCCATAGAACTGAATGGAGGGCGGCAGCACAGTGCAACCTCATCTACTTTCTTGGCTTCGTTCTCAATATATGTGAGGGTCCCAGCCGTGGGACCCGCACCTATAAGACAATGTAGGTATATCTTAAAGTGGTATGCCCCCATTGTATGAGATGAGAAAACCCCTTTAAGGCCTCTTGCACACGACTGTATGCCCCAAGAGACATACGGTCCGTGAGCAGGCCATATGTCCCGTAGTGGCATTGATCGTGCACACGAGAGTACACAGCATCATAGTGTACAATCATCCTGTGCTAGTTGAGCTGCCCGCGGGGATATAGTCTTGCACTAATAGATCATATGAGTGCAGGACAATAGCCCAGTTTGCGGCACAACATGGTCAGCATCATGATGCTCTGTAATACTCCTGTACGACGATCAGGGACATATGGCCCGCTAACGAACACTATACATCTTTATAAGTGCATGTAGTCGTGTACAAGAGTCCGAAAGGTGTGGTCCATTATCAAAGTCGGACCAGCTTTGGAACTTCAACAAGATAGCCATGGAGAAATATAGGAGCATTACAACCCTATAGATCTCAATACATGAAGATGGAACCTAGAGATGCTTTTCCTTTCAAAACGGATCCGCTAAACGGATGACAAAACGGAAACCAACGTGACAAACGGATCCGTAATACAGACGGATCCGTACAAACGGATCCGTCTGAATTGCTTCTGTTTGGCTCCGTTATTGACGGATCCGTTTGAAATGCCGTTCAAGCGGATCCGTGAAACGCTAGTGTGAAAGTAGCCTTAGAAAGTACAACTTGTCCTGCAAAAAATAAACCCTCATAAGGCTATTTGAACGGAAAAATAAAAAAAGTTAGGACCCTGGGAAGGCGGGGAGTGAAAAACCAAAACGCAAAAATGGAAAATCGCAGGGTCCTCTAAGGGTTTTTATGGACCGTATGCAGAACCATTCATTTCAACTGGTCCGCCCCAAAAAACTGAAGTTACTCCATGTGCATTCCAATTCCGTATGTCCGTATGTTTGTTCCGCAAAAAAAATAGAACATGTCCTAATATTGTCCGCATTACGGACAAGGATAGGACCTTTCTATTAGGGGCCAGCTGTTCAATTCTGCTAAATACGGAATGCACACAGATGTCATCCGTATTTTTTTGCGGATCCGTTTTTTGCAGACCGCATAATACATACAGTCGTGTGCATGAGCCCAAAGAGTTACCGTAATGTCTTGCTCCTCCCATCTAGGACAAAAGACAAATCATTAGTAAATCAGACTAATAACCCCCTTTCCTATAAAGGAGGGCACAACCACTAAGCAGACGTGGGTTTTTTCTTCTGTCTAGGACAGTAAAGCTCCCACATACAGAGGCTCCTGCTGCTGTGAAGGTGAGGATGGTTATTAAGCCTAGGATTTTCCCTTTCGTCCTAACCAGCAGCACAAGTGGGGTATTTGCCCCTGTGAAGCTGGTCAGGACAGGCGGAATTTTTAATGAACAAAAATTTCTGCCTAAGTATCCTAATTAGTAATTAACTAATTAAGCCCCTACCCCATATAACCCGGCCCCAACTGGACAGGGTTGCTTTTTTATTGTCCTGTGGACTCCAGGACAGGCTAGACTCCTTACTGGAGTCTCCCATAATTAGCCATAGAGTTTAAGATGGTTATTATAATCTTTAATTCTGCCCTTTGTTTTTCTAGGTATCCTGAGCCTGCCCTCTCCTACCTCGGTGGGAGCGTGCCTCCGGTGGACCAATGCCTGCTGTGGCTCCTCGCTTAGCGCTGGCGGTGTTCACATCTGTGGTCCTGGGTTTCCCCATCTGTGTCAGTCATATCAGATGCAGGGGGGAGATGGCTGCTGTTTGGCTTCCTGCCTCCCTCCTCGTGTGCCGCTGAAGCAGTCGCGCTGAAGCAGTGCGTCATTGACGTCACTTCCGGTCCGCAGCTCCGACCTCCAGCGCTGTGTTCAGCGCTTCCCTGTGTAAAAATACCCTTAAGTTCGTGCCCTCAGTTTTGCTTGGGCTCCCAATGGGGGGAATTAAGAAGGTTAGGTTATTTTTATTAAAATTGTACACTTTAACCTGGAAATCCACCCCCTGGGTGGGGGAGTGATTATAAACTCCTCCCCCTTATGCTATTTAAGGCACCTGTGTGAGGCAGGTCAATGTTGCTCTCAGTTTTCTGAGCTCAACTGACTTCTGCTGTTGGCTACTCCTGCGCTCAGGAAGTTTTTCTTGAAGTCACCTTGCTTTCTTCTAAGATGGCATCGCCACCTCACGGTAAGGTACTGCTCTCCTTTTTTTGTACCATTTTGGGTCCAAATTCTTATTCTGTTGTCTGTGTCTTAGGCAAATCTACCCAGAAGCAGAAACATCTCGCCTGCTCCAGCTGCAGCACCCCGTTGCCGGATTCGTACGAATTCCATCGATTGCCAGGCTGCCGTCCCAGACCAGCGGACCCAGAACCAACGGTGGTGGATATGTTTTTATGGATGAAACAGTTCATGGATACGTCCATTGCCGAGATTAAGGGAGCAGTCTCTAACAAGAGGCCCAGACAGTCTTCTCCTGGTCCTGTTCCCATGTCTGAAGACGTCGTCTCCATTGAGGACAATTCTTCCTCTCAGGAAGAGAGTTCGGCCTTCCTCTTTCCGGCCGAAAAAACGCAAAGACTGTTACGCTCCATCAGGTCGAGGGACCATGATGTTGAGCAAGGGGAAGCTCCACAGTCCACCTCTAGGGGGCCAAGGGCCTTTAAAGTGGACGAGTCTTTAAAGAAATTAATGGCAACCGAGTGGAAACACCCGGAGAAGGGTCCAGTATTAACAAAGAGGTTTAAACTAATGTTCCCTCTACAGGATGCGGATTCTTTAGTTTGGGTTCCACCTCCAAAGGTCGATATGGCCATATCAAAGCTCTCCAAAAGAACTTTAGTCCCCTCAGACGACGGCAGCAACCTAAAGGACCCCCTAGACAGACGAGCAGAGTGCACGCTTAGACGCAACTACTCGGCTGCCTCCGCCTCTGCCTCAGTTGCTATAGCGTGCTCTGAAGTATCAGAGTTCATCCGTGCACGCACTCTCAGAATCCAATCGGACTTGGATTCTGGGGTTGCCCGGGACGACATCCTGGACCTATTTAAGACTCTCCTCCTGGGAAATGACTTCCTAACAGATTCCTCCCAACAACAATTAAAATTAGCGGCCAAGTCTATGGCACTTTCCTCAGCCAGTAGGCGCCCACTCTGGTTAAAACGATGGGCGGCGGACAACACGTCCAAGTTTAACCTTTGCTCCTTTCCCTATGAACCAGGTAGATTGTTCGGTTCTGAATTAGATTCTCTCATGGAGAACTTAGCGGACAAGAAGGGTAAATCCCTCCCCCAGCAGTCCTTTCGGGGTCGAGGAAGGGGTAGAGGAGGAGGAGGAAGATTTCAGGGGGGAGACAGAACCCAGAGGCGTTCTGAAAGTAGTAAGAGAGGTAGGGGTCGCGGTCGTGGAAACCGCAGGGCTGATCTATGACTCTCCACAGCCCGTCAATCCCCCTCCCCCCGGTGTCCCAGAGGAAGGACCAGTTTTCAGTTCCCCAGTCGGTGGACGTTTGAGTCTATTCAAAAGTTTTTGGATGCAAAAAATTCCAGACCTTTGGGTGCTACAGGTGATAGCGTCAGGGTACACAATAGATTTAATTTCCCTTCCTCGGGACAAGTTCGTCCTAACAAGGACTTTAGCACCCGACAAACAATTAATCCTGGAAGACTTGGTTCTCCAGTATATACAGAAAGGAGCATTAGAGGAGGTTCCTCCTCACGAATGGCGGCGGGGGGTTTATTCCCCCATCTTTCTGGTACCAAAACCATCAGGAGACTGGCGGATGATCATCGATTTACGTTACTTAAATCGCTTCATCAGGAAGAAGCGTTTCTGGATGGAAACCATTCGCTCTGTCTTAAACATCCTGAACCCAGGAGATTCGATGGTAACTATAGACCTGAAGGATGCTTACCTTCATGTTCCCATCTACCCAGCACACAGGAAATATCTCAGAGTTGCTGTGGCCTTGCAAGGGGTAGTGAAGCACTACCAGTTTGCTGTATTGCCCTTCGGCATAGCCTCAGCTCTGCACACCTTCACAAAGGTAGTGGCTCCTGTGGTCGCCCATTTAAGACTTCTTGGGCTAGAGGTCGTACCGTACTTGGACGATTGGCTTTTAAAAGCTGCAAACGCAGACGTCCTGCAGAGTCAGCTTCAACAAGCTCTCCAGATTCTCCAAGGTCTGGGTTGGTTGATAAATTGGGACAAGTCGCACTTAGTCCCGTCAACCATGAGAACGTTCTTGGGGTTCGTGATCGATTCACAACTGATGACCCTATACCTGTCCCCACAGAGGAGGGACAGAGTAATAAAAGCCGCACAGTCTCTTATACCGCCCAGACGAGTCTCCATAAGGGTTCTTATGAGGATGTTAGGCCACATGTCAGCATCTGCAGAGGCAGTTCCTTGGGCCTTATGGCACCTACGCCCTCTTCAGGAGGAGGTCTTAGCAGCTTGTAGTCGCAATCCCAAAGACCTAGACAGAATGCACTCCCTGTCGGTAGAAGTCCGTTCTTTGCTCAAGTGGTAGAAGAACCTAAAGGATGGGAGGTCTCTGATCCAACCTCGTTGGGTCACATTGACCACGGACGCTTCTCTGCTGGGCTGGGGGGCCCATCTGGAGGACAACCCAGTACGAGGTACTTGGAATCCCCAGGAGAAAATCCTCTCATCCAACTGGAGAGAGCTGAGAGCAGTCAAACTAGCCCTCCTTCATTTTGCTCCTCTCATCCGCGGTCAGGCGTTGAGAGTCCGGACAGACAACACAACTGTGGTTGCTTACCTAAACAGACAGGGAGGGATGAAATCCCTAACCCTCCTGAGGGAGGTGGGTTCCATTCTCTCTTGGGCAGAGATCAACCTATCCCACCTAATGGCAGTCCATATCAAAGGGGATCTCAATATAGTGGCAGATCGCCTGAGTCAGGGTCTACCAGTTCCAGGGGAATGGTCCCTGAACAAGAGTATCTTCTCTATGATTGTCCAGCGGTGGGGCACCCCAGAAATCGACCTGATGGCTACCCGACTGAACGCCAAGGTGAGCAGATTCTGTTCCCTGTACAGGGAGGACAACCCGGTAGCGATAGACGCTCTGTCCATAACGTGGAGGTTCAGGCTGGCATACATTTTCCCTCCAATTTCCATGATACCGAGGGTATTGATGAAGATCAAGCAAGACCAGACCTCAGTGATTGCCATCATGCCATTCTGGCCAAAGAGGTCTTGGTTCACCCAGCTCATGAAGATGAGTCAGGGCAATTATTGGAGACTTCCCCTAATACAGGACCTTGTGTATCAGGACACAGGTCCCTGTCTAGATCTGAGGAGGCTCAATCTGACAGCCTGGAGATTGACAGGTCCCTTCTAGAAGCTAGAGGGTTATCTGTGGAGGTCCTGAGAACAATTTCTCACTCCAGAGCGGAATCTACAAGCAAGAAGTATTCTAGAATCTACAGAATATTCCTGCAATGGTGTAATAACAGAGAGGTAGTTGCCTCAGACCCTCCTCTCTCTGCTATTCTACAATTCCTCCAGGATGGTCTAGACAAGGGTCTAAGCCCATCTACTCTCAGAGCTCACGTCTCTGCCTTATCGGCATGCCTTAGCAGACCGATTTCTCAGGACCCCCTAATCAAGAGGTTCCTGAAGGGAGCCGAGAGGCTTAAACCCAGAATCCTGAGACCAATCCCACAGTGGGACTTAACGGTGGTTCTAAAAGGGTTATGTGTCCCCCCCTTTGAGCCTTTGAATGAGGTGGACTTGAGGTTCCTATCCCTAAAGATCACATTCTTGCTAGCTATCACATCAGCTAAGAGAGTTGGGGAACTTCAGGCTCTGGGGGCTTCTGAGCCCTATTTAAAGATCCTTCAGGACAAGGTCCTGTTAAGGTTTTTGCCAACCTTTTTACCAAAGGTTCCTACTTTTTCTAATATCAATCAGACGATATGTCTGCCCACTTTTTCACCGGCTGCGGCTTCTCCCGAGGAGGAAAGGCTCCGTACATTGGACATCTCAAGAGGTCTTAGAATATATTTGGACAGAACAAGCGAATTTAGAAGATCGGAAAACCTCCTTCTGACCTATGCAGGGAAGAACAGGGGTCTGAAGGCCTCCAAACCCACTCTGAGCAGGTGGATTAAAGAAGCAATCCGTCTGGCCTTTCTGTCCCAAGATTTGACGCCTCCCTCCTTTGTCTCCGCCCATTCTACCAGGGCTGTATCCACCTCTTATGCAGAGAAGAAACTGATCCCCTTAGATCAGATTTGTGCAGCCGCTTCTTGGAGTTCTCTGAACACCTTCATCTCGCATTATCGTCTAGAGACTAGACAGGCGGAGGGAATGGCCTTTGGACAATCCGTTTTAAGTGCCGCCCTCTCCTGAGAGGGGAGTAGGGAGCCCTCCCAATTTGGGTGAGGTTCTTGCTACTTCCCCACTTGTGCTGCTGGTTAGGACGAAAGGGAAGCGTCAATTTTGACGTAAATTTGTTTTCCCTTAGTCCTAACAGCAGCACACAAATTTCCCTCCCCTTGTATGATTTATTGTCTTTTACTTGTTATAAAGCAACCCTGTCCAGTTGGGGCCGGGTTATATGGGGTAGGGGCTTAATTAGTTAATTACTAATTAGGATACTTAGGCAGAAATTTTTGTTCATTAAAAATTCCGCCTGTCCTGACCAGCTTCACAGGGGCAAATACCCCACTTGTGCTGCTGTTAGGACTAAGGGAAAACAAATTTACGTCAAAATTGACGCGTCTTCGCTAAGGGATGGAAAAAGCCTGACATTATAGAGCTAGAAGTGTTTTCCAGAGTTACATGCACGTTCTAGTGCTCGAAGTGTTTTCCAGCATATATTTTCCCCCATCGGGTGTTCCATGGGATAACTGAGCTGAGGTTTACCCTGGAGTGTTCCTGGTGAGTTTTCTCATGTGCCAGGAGTGTTCCCTGCAGAGTATCAATGTGTGTTACAGGGTGTGTCCCTGTGAGAAGTGCTGGTTTGGCTGTTACAAGCACAGAATTATTACCTTCAGGCCTACAGGCAGTGTCTCCATCTCAGGAGGCAGCCACTTTGGTATAGATCTCATGAAGAAGTGTAGTTCTCCCCAGCTGTGAGATCTTGCTGCAGTGTTTGAATATCGGCCATCTCCCCTTTCGTCCTAACAGCAGCACAAGTGGGGGGTATTTGCCCCTGTGAAGCTGGTCAGGACAGGCGGAATTTTTATTGAACAAAAAATTTCTGCCTAAGTATCTTAATTAGTAATTAACTAATTAAGCCCCTACCCCATATAACCCGTCCCCTAACTGGACGGGGTTGCTTTTTTATTGTCCTGTGGACTCCACTTGTTATACTTGTAGTATTATATTATTATAATGTTTAATTCTGCCTTCTCTTATCTTCTAGGTATCCGGAGCGGTGTCCTGCCCTCTCCGGCCTCTGATGGGGTGGGGGGGGGGGTGGGGGGGCGCTGAGCGTGCCTCCGGTGGATTACTTATCTGGGCCCATCTACTCTTCCAGGCATCGCTGGATTATATTTCAGTCCCAGTGCCACGCTTTTCTTACCTCCGCTGTGTATCTTCGCAGAAGCAGTTCGCTTCCGCGCTCCTCCGTCTTCTCGTGGGAACCGGAAGTGCGTCATTGACGTCACTTCCGGTCCTCGGCTCTGTCCTCCAGCGCTGTGTTCAACGCTTCTTTTGCATAAAGTTTCGTAGGTCGGTGCCCTCAGGTAGGGCAGGGGCACCTAACTGGGGGACATGGAGAAATTATATTATTTTAATTAACCTCCCTGGCGGTATGATTATGTCAGGAATTTTGTTCCAAAAGCGGTACCATTTTTTTGCATGGAAATTTGGTGTTATGTATTGTAGGCCTGCAATTCTTAGTAATTACTTACTTAAACCTGACCAAAGAAGACTCTAGTAGACCTCTCAGATGTGATAAAGTTCGAAAAAATAAAATCATGAGTGATAATCTAATAAATAATATAATTTTATTCAGTAATGTAATTAATAATGAAATTTGTCAAACAAAAGAAAATTCAGTAAACATCCTGGGTGTGGTAAATTTTGAAACATGGGACTGCACATAGACCAACGTCACAATCAGGGCAATGGAACCTGGTTTCCTTTCGGATTTATTTTCCATTTCCATCTCGCTTTGAGCAGCAAACTACACACATCCTTGTAGGTGCTGCCTTTTTTGCGCTTGGCGGGATGTACCGTATTTTTCGCCGTATAAGACGCACCGGCCTATAAGACGCACCTAGGTTTTTGAGGAGGAAAATAAGAAAAAAAATATTTTGAACCAAAAGATGCACTTTTGGTGGGTTTTGAACTAATTGTGGTCTGTGGGTGACGCACTGTTATGGGGGATCTGTGGGTGACACTTATGGGGGATCTGTGGGTGACTGTTATGGGGGATCTGTGGGTGACACTTATGGGGGATCTGTGGGTGACACTTATGGGGGATCTGTGGGTGACACTTATGGGGGATCTGTGGGTGACACTTATGGGGGATCTGTGGGTGACACTTATGGGGGATCTGTGGGTGACACTTATGGGGGATCTGTGGGTGACACTTATGGGGGATCTGTGGGTGACACTTATGGGGGATCCTCTCTGGATGGCACTGTTATGAGGATGAGGATCTGTGAATGACAGTTATGGGGGGGATCTGTGGATGACACATATATAGCATCTTATGCTGTCATCCACAGATCCCCTCCATAAGTGTCCCTGTAGTGAATGGGGGTCGCATCTGCTTTAATAATGACAGCGGGGCCCGTGCAGTGACTATTCTACTACACGGGCCCCGCTTACTGTATAATCATATCTCTCTAATAGTTAATTGTTGTATGCATGTAATCGCATAATGAGCGCTAATGAGCGCTGTGTATTACCGTACTTAAAACTAGCAGCGCTCGCCGTTCGGAGCAGAGAGGAGGCAGGAGGCAGGCCGGGAGGACGGGCGCTTGCAACGTGAGTCATACGTCACGCGCCTGCGCCGCCTGCTTCATTCATAAGTGGGCGGTGCAGGCGCGTGACGTATGACTCACGCTGCAAGTGCCCGTCCTCCTGGCCTGCCTCCTGCCTCCTCTCTGCTCCGAACCGCGAGCGCTGCTAGTTTTAAGTACGGTAATACACACTATTAGAGAGATATGATTATACAGTGAGCGGGGCCCGTGTAGTAGAACAGTCACTGCACGGGCCCCGCTGTCATTATTAATGCAGATGCCGCCCCCAGCCCCTCCTCCCTCACAGCTGATACACCCGCCGCGCGGCATCGCGGCGGGTGTATCATTGAAAACTGGGCAAAATCAGCTACATTCGCCGTATAAGACGCACTGCTATTTTCCCCCCACTTTTGGGGGGGAAAAAGTGCGTCTTATACGGCGAAAAATACGGAATCCATAAAGTGACGACCAGTCAGCCTCTCTGGGTTTACAACGTCAACAGCGCGACGTCCAGATCTGTTCACGGCCACTGATGGCGTTTGGTAGTTCACAAAAATCTGCTCCGCCACCTTCCAGATGAAGTCAGAGTGAACAAGAGGCTTGTCACTCTTTCCTCCGTGCAGTATATAGGCATTCCACAGACATTGTTCCAGGAGATGCCTGAATATTTTTTTGTAGTATTTTTTTTGTTGCTTCCGCATAGCTGGATAGAATGTCATCGCCTGATCAGCTCTATCGACTCCTCCCATGGTGTTATTATAGTCGATCACAAGTTGTGGCTTTATGACATCTTTCCCACCTCTTGTGTGGACCGTGGTAGTGGAGGTGTTATGTACTGTACTCATTAGGCACACGTCTTTTTTGTCACGCCAACGCATTGCCATCATCTTTCCTTTCTGCCAGGCCACCATTTCTCCTGTTTTCAGTTTTTTCTTGGAAAACATACATGGCAGGCCACGTCGGTTGGCCCTAACGGTTCCATATCCGTCAGTCTTGTTTTTTAGTAGAAACTCGTACAGCTCAGGCGACATGTAAAAGTTGTCTGTTGTCACACAATACCCCTGATTGAGCAATGGTTCAAGCAGTGAAAGGACTGATGACGTTGCCATCCCATAGCCGCTGTACCTGGGGTTGAATTGTGTTCCTTTGCCGGTGTATATGATGGAATTCCATATATAGCCAGTTGTAGACTCGCAGAGCATATAGGATTTTATTCCAAACCGCACTCTCTTGGATGCGATGTATTGAATCCAGCTGAGGCGTCCTTTGTAAGCCATCAGACTTTCATCAATGCTGATGTCTCTGTCTGGCACATAGGCCTGCTGGAAATTGGTTATGATCATTTGGAATACTTCCCAGATCTTCTTCAGTTTTGGCGCTGGATGTGTGGCTTCGTCAAATTCCTCATTGTTGGTGAAGTGTAAATTCTTCATTATGAGGGAAAATCGGTACTCGGACATGATGGTGCCAAAAAATGGGGTTGCCAGCAATTTATTGGTAGTCCAGTACCATTTCTGCAGGGGTTTCCCCACCACCCCCTGAAGAAGTATTAGCCCCAGAAATTTCCATATGTCCTCCATACTCACTTTCCATTTTCTGGTTCTGGAAAACTTGCTGTGCAGAGTAGTGGATTGCTGCTCTTTGTAGCGGTTTGTCTCCGTGACAATCTTTTCAATGACGTCATCAGTCAGAAATAATTTTAGGTACGCCAAAGGATCATTGTGATCAACGTCTACCTTCATCCCAGGCGATCCTGTAAACGGGAATCTTGGCGGTGGTACTGCATCCATACCGCAATCAATAGGGCACCAAGAGCGCACCTCACTGAGCTCAAGTGCAGATTCGTCGCTGTCGCCACTTCTCTGGTCAGGTTCAGAGTCGGATGATGAATCTTTCCACGAATCGCTATCGCTGTCGCTCAATTCTGCGAGGGGCTCTGTGTCGCTGTCGCTGTCACTTATCTGATCCAAACCCGCTTTGGTGATGCTAAAGTGACGCTTTGATGCCATGGTAAAAAATATATTTTTTTTAAATTTTTTTTTTTGCGACGAGTGGACGAGTCTCTAAAGAAATTAATGGCAACCGAGTGGAAACACCCGGAGAATGGTCCAGTTTTAACAAAGAGGTTTAAACTAATGTTCCCTCTACAGGATGCGGATTCTTTAGTCTGGGTTCCACCTCCAAAGGTGGATATGGCAATATCTAAGCTCTCCAAAAGAACTCTAGTCCCCTCAGACGACGGCAGCAACCTAAAGTACCCCCTAGACAGACGAGCAGACGGTTGCTATAGCGTGCTCTGAAGTATCAGAATTTATCTGTGCGCACTCTCAGAATCCAATTGGACTTGGATTCTGGGGTTGCCCGGGACGACATCCTGGACCAATTTAAAACACTCTTACTGGGGATTGATTTCTTATCAGATTCCTCCCAACAACAATTAAAATTAGCGGCCAAATCTATGGCGCTTTCTTCAGTCAGCAGGCGCCCACTCTGGGTAAAACCATGGGCGGCGGACAATACGTCCAAGTTTAACCTTTGCTCCCTTTCCTATGAACCAGGTAGATTGTTCGGTTCTAAATGAGATTCTCTCATGGAGAACTTAGCGGACAAGAAAGGTAAATCCTTCCCCCAGCAGTCCTTTCAGGGTCGAGGAAGAGGTAGAGGAGGAGGAAGATTTCAGGGGGGAGATAGAACCCAGAAGCGTTCTGAAGGTAGTAAGAGAGGTAGGGGTCGCGGTCGTGGAAACCGCAGGTCTGATCTATGACTCTCTACAGCCCGTCAATTCCCCTTCCCCACCCCCTGGAGTTCCAGAGGAAGGACCAGTTTCCAATCCCCCAGTCGGTGGACGTTTGAGTTTATTCAAAAGTTTTTGGATGCAAAAAATTCCAGACCCTTGGGTGCTACAGGTGATAGCATCAGGGTACAAAATAGATTTAATTTCCCTTCTTCGGGACAAGTTCGTCCTGACAAGGACTTTAGCACCCGACAAACAATCAATCCTGGAAGACTCGGTTCTCCAGTATATACGGAAAGGAGCATCAGAGGAGGTTCCTCCTCGCGAATGGCGGCAGGGGGTTTATTCTCCCATCTTTCTGGTACCAAAACCATCAGGAGACTGGCGGATGATCATCGATTTACGTTACTTAAATCGTTTCATCAGGAAGAAGCGTTTCCGGATGGAAACCATTCGCTCTGTATTAAACATCCTGAACCCAGGAGATATGATGGTAACTATAGACCTGAAGGATGCTTACCTTCATGTTCCCATCTACCCAGCACACCGGAAATATCTCAGAGTTGCTGTGGCCTTGCAAGGGATAGTGAAGCACTACCAGTTTGCTGTATTGCCCTTCGGCATATCCTCAGCTCCGCACACCTTCACAAAGGTAGTGGCTCCTGTGGTTGCCCATTTAAGACTTCTTGGGCTAGAGGTCGTACCGTACTTGGACGATTGGCTTTTAAAAGCCGCAAACGCAGACGTCCTGCAGAGTCAGCTTCAACAAGCTCTCCAGATTCTCCAGGGTTAGGTTGGCTGATAAATTGGGACAAGTCGCACTTAATCCCGTCAACCACGAGAACGTTCTTGGGGTTTGTGATCGATTCACAACTGATGACCCTGTACTTGTCCCCACAGAGGAGGGACAGAGTAATAAAAGCTGCACAGTCTCTTATACCACCCAGACGAGTCTCCATAAGGGTTCTTATGAGGATGTTAGGCCACATGTCAGCATCTGCAGAGGCAGTTCCTTGGGCCTTATGGCACCTACGCCCACTTCAGGAGCAGGTCTCAGCAGCTTGGAGTCACAAGCCCAAAGACCTAGACAGAATGCACTCCCTGTCGGTAGAAGTTCGTTCTTCGCTTAAGTGGTGGAAGAACCTAATAGATGGGAGGTCTCTGGTTCAACCTTGTTGGATCACATTGACCACGGACGCTTCCCTGCTGGGCTGGGGAGCCCATCTTGAGGACAAGCTAGTACGAGGTACTTTGAATCCCCAGGAGAAAATCCTCTCATCCAACTAGAGAGAGTTGAGAGCAGTCAAACTAGCCCTCCTTCATTTTGCTCCTCTCATCCGCGGTCAGGCGGTGAGAGTCCGGACAGACAACACAACTGTGGTCGCTTACCTGAACAGACAGGGGGGGACGAAATCCCAAACCCTCCTGAGGGAGGTGGGTTCTATTCTCTCTTGGGCGAAGATCAACCTATCCCACCTAATGGCAGTCCATATCAAAGGAGATCTCAATGTGGTGGCAGATCGCCTGAGTCGGGGCCTGCTGGTTCCAGGAGAATGGTCCCTGAATCACAAAGGAACAAGCACCCCAATTCACAACAAGAGCACAAACCACGTCACCAACAGAGAACCCCAAAACGGGACACATATCAGGAGAATTATCACACTCAGAGACATCGTTTACCTCTAAGGAGAGACAGAACAAGAGGAGGAAGATTAGAAGAGGGGGAGGAAGAACACGGGAACATCACAGATAGATGAATCAAATTTGGATAATGATTCTATCTTAAATTTGAGCACATTCCAACTCACAGACACTCCAAAAAATTGTTAAATAAAGGACTAAAGTTTGCCCCCACGAATTTTTTTTATAAATTTGAAACATTCATAGGTGTCGAGAAATATATAAGACAATTGTGTCTCAAGAAATATCATATTAGAAACATAAGGAATGTAGAAGAAGTTCCCAAGGATGAATATATACATACTACTTTAAAAAGGAAATCGAAAAAATACCCACGGAATGAGATGGGTCCCGAATTAATTACCTTCAAAAAATGCGTTGAAAACGATATAAGGAAATTAAAAGAAAATCCTAGATTTAGGAGAAGTAACTTAACTAATTGTGAAGTAAAGGCCATCAAGGAGCTACAGGAAGTAAATAACATTATTATTCGTCCAGCCGACAAATGCGGTTCTATAGTTATTCAGGATAAAGAGAGATATGATGCGGAATGTTTACGCCAACTATCAGACACAAAGACATATAGACCTATCACAGGAAACCCGATTGAGGTGTTCCAAAAAGAGCTGAAGTTGATGTGTGATAGAGGTCTGGAGAGAGGCATTTTAACGGAAGATGAACATCTTTTTATCCTGAATGACCAACCAAGAACACCAGTTTTTTATTGTCTCCCAAAGATCCACAAGGATAAAACAGATCCACCAGGGAGACCTATAGTGTCGGGCATTGGATCACTAACTGCAAACTTATCCCAATATATCGATATATTACTACAACCAAGGTAAAATTAACACCGTCGTACACAAAAGACACGACCCAAATTATAAACATAGTGGAAAATTTAGATGTTGAACCAAATTGGATAATGGGTACCTTGGACGTAGAGTCATTGTACACAGTAATCGATCACGAGCAGGGGAAAGGTGCAATAAGAGATATACTTTGTAAAGATAGGACTCTTCCCAATGCACAAATAGATTTTATTATTGAAGGAATTGACTTTATTCTCAAGCATAACTATTTTGATTTTAATGGCCAATTTTATCTGCAGACTCAGGGCACTGCCATGGGCACCAGGTTTGCCCCCAGCTATGCCAATTTATTTATGGCAAACTGGGAGGAGACCATCATTACTCCCAGGCTGGGGACAGATCTGGTGCTCTGGCAGAGATACATCGATGATGTATTTTTTATTTGGCAGTCAGGCCAAGCAAATTTGGACCAGTTTTTAATTGATATTAATATTAATAATTTTAACCTGAAATTTACCTCCGCAATTAGTCCAACTAAACTTGAATTTTTAGACCTAGAGATCCAAATTGAAGATAGGGCAATTAAATGTAGCACTTTCATTAAACCTACAGCCCGTAACAGTTTTATACTATATAATAGCTGTCATCTTCCAAAATGGCTTTTAAATATACCTCAAGGACAGTTCAGAAGAATAAAAAGGAATTGCACAGCGGATCAACAATTCGAGGTTGAAGCAATAAGAATGAAAAAACAATTTTTAGTAAAACAATATCCCTCGAAAATACTTGACGACACCCTTGATAGGGTCCGCAATATGGATAGGAGTTCTTTCTTTGATGATAGTATTGTGCCTTAAAAAAATGACCATTGATGATCAGGTTAGGATGGTATTACCATATAATGAACAACATGCAAAAATTCAAAAGATCATTAGGAAACACTGGCATATGGTCCAGAAGGACAAGATTATTGGAGCCATGATGCCAGAATTTCCAGTAATCTCTTTCACGAAAGCCCCAAATTTGGGCCTTAAGGTAGCCCCATCAATTAAACCGAGAATGAAGAAAGTACAAACTATACAAAAATGGGCCGAGATTAAAGTTTTTTTTAGGTGTGGACAATGCAATAATTGCAAGTCCACGATCTTTCCAAAAAAGACAATGGAAATAATATCAACCTCAAATGGACATAGACACAAGATTTTTGAGAGACACAAAAGATTTTTGAATTTGACACACTCCTCCCAAAGGGGCTAAACTCTGAATTTGAATTGTTTGGCTTTCTGTAGAATTGATCTGGGGTGAGTGCCAACGACCGACTAGGGACCGTGCCATATTTAAAGTGGCCGGTCCCCCTCTGCCGTTGGCACCCACCCTTTATATACAACAATGCTTCGATTTTCAGCTGCAGAACATTATTATATGAGGATGTACAGTTTTACAACAATTTTAAGGGATTTGGAAATGTTTTTAGAAAAATTGTTTTCTTTGTGACTATAAGTCACTCCATATCGTTATATATGATGGATATCAACATGAGGGCATCAAATCTGTTAAGAAACATTTTTAGAAACAATTTTTTTTAAATAAATTTTTTTAAAGAAATTTTTAGAGGAATCTGGAATTTTTTGAATGATATATTTTTCATGTTTTTTATGGATGTGTGCATAGGCATATGTATAGATGGATATGTGCACCTTACGTATTATGGATCACTATGAGATATTTATGCATTATACAACACAAACAATGTCTTCAATGGAAACGCAGCAAAAACGCACCAATACCGCATATGCGTTTTTTTGGGATATTGAGCGTTTTTGATGCAAAATTATCTATGGATCAGAATCAGTCTATACAGTGAAGATTGACATGAAGGCAGAAATTATAGTTTATTTCTATATATTTATGAAGATCAGAGTTGTATATGCATTAATATGACTTAAACCATGATTTTGAAGAAAAACGCAACAAAAACGCATTAATACCGCATATGCGGTTTTTGTTTTTTTTGTTGCAATAGTATCTAAAGTACACACTGAGCTTGCAGAATGGGGATTATTGTGAAATATATTGTTTATATTGTTCTCCATGAAAAAAAACAACACTATCCCATTTGAAGTGATCCTATACTTAAAATCCAGTACTGAGTTTAAGGAAAATTCGATCCACTCCTCAATTTGCAAATTTTTGAAATCCTCTATATAAGGAGAGACATTTTGGAGGGGAGGTCAACCACTGAGGAAGGGGCCACTAAGAGCCCCGAAACGCGTCTGGTACTGGACCCCCCGATTTAACAGAAGGACCATCAACTCTGGAGCTTTAAACCCCTTTGGAAGAAATTCATTTAGGGTATATCGCATGTATCTGCAGAGCCGTGGATCATAAGGAAACTGCTGGCGCCAGTAAGTGAAAAAACTCGCATTGCTTAATTAAAGGACAATCTGTCGAAATCCTTCTGAAAGGCTTGGATATATCGCACATCATTTTTATATGCTGAAATCGATACTCACAGCTGTACACAGTAGCGGAAGATCGTAGTCTGATTATCACGCGGGACGCCGCGGCCTTTGGATCGGAGCCGTCTACGCAGAGCTAATACGTGAGTAGACATAACATTGTGCGATTAAAGAGCAAAATATAATCGACAGACATATATTAAGACTTTATTGAGCTGACCAAGGAATTAATTAAGCGCATAGAGCAAGTTGGATAACTTGCGAGTGTATACAAAAGACATTGTGGTTTCAAACTAGAATTTGCGATTCAAGATTAAAAATAATCGACAGGCTGCTTTGAGCTGACTAAAGGAATCGACTTAGCTCATAACAAAAATCTGATTATTTGCGATTCTGTGCAAAGAGGTGCTGGATACTGGATCGAATTTTGGGACTTTATGATTATTTATTCGAATATTTATTCGAATTTTCATCCGAAAATTTATATGAAAGATTGGCCAATAAGATAACCATCGTGTTGTATTTTCCTAAATTGTGTTTTTTTAAATGTTTATAGGTACTGTTTAGTCTGGCCAGACCTGTGTATTTTATTCAGTTTTAATATTGTGATTATAATATTACTATATATTAAATAAAGTACCATTGACTCTAGATATAGAGAGTGCCCAGCCCTTTCTTTGGAATATTGTTGTAGCTTATAGATTGGGTGAATCTGTTGGCTGAGAGCACCCATCCAGGCCACCCCACACAGTAGTGCGACCTATATCTGGTTATTCAAACCATATGCCTTTCGTTTCCGCATTTTCATTTTTCCGTTTAAAGATAGAACATGTCCTATTATTGTCCGCAATAACCCATACGGTCGTGTGCAAGAGGCCTAAATCAGCAGTTTGTGCTCCAGAGCTGCTTTTCCTCCTGCACATGTTATCAGAACGGACAATCATTTTGGAATTACGGAACTAAATATTGATCACCCGATATTTCCTGCCTCCACGTCTGCTGTAAATGACTCCCACAGTCCTGTCTCTTTGCCTTCTCTGCCTTCTGTGATTTAGTAGTTAAGGATGTCCACATGACATTCTAGGAAAACGTGAGCGTTAGGCCTCATGCACACGGCCGTAGCCTTTTTTGTGGTCCGCAAATTGTGGACAAACTGAGCTGTGAACGTCCACATGTCTGCCCGCGGGAGTCTAGAGAGGAAGCGATTGTCCTAGCTAGGAGTATGCAGCACCTGCAACATTTACACTTTACTTGTCACCTGGCTATATACAGCTGACCGAAATAAATTATTGTATATCTGATAAATCTTCAGAGGAGTGAACCGGCAAGGTTACGGTTAAGTGGCCAAATACATATTTATACAGTGATCATTCAAGATACAATTGCCTCAGGATACAATTTTTTCAACATACAATGCCTCAGACTCAGTTCCAACCACTTCTCTGGTAAAATAGCTGTATTAGTTACTAGTTAGCAGCTATTCCTGACTGTTATATGTAAGGACTTGTAATCAGTCTTAGTTATCTGCTTATTTTTCTTAAATTTTCATTGTCTCTTATCTTGGATGACATTTTGGGGCTTTGGAACCGATTACTCAACTTACAAAAGTTTCAACATACAACGGTCGTCCTGGAACCAATTCATATTGTATCTTGAGGGACAACTGGTGTATAGGAAAACCTGAGCGTTAATTTGCAATGTTTCGACAACCTTTAAAGGAAATGTCCATTCAGGGGTATACTGTCTTCAAAAACCTTAGAGGTTGTCTCGTCATGGACGATGGGGGCATATCGCTAGGATATGCCCCCATTGTCTTATAGGTGCGGGTCCCACCGCTGGGACCCGCACCTATATTGAGAGCGGAGCCCCACAAGTGAAGGAGGGCGCGCTGCGCATGCGCAGCCACCCTCCATTCATTTTCTATGGGGCTGGCGCAAATAGCCGAGCACTGGCTCAGCTAATTTTCGCCGGCCCCATAGAAAATGAATGGAGGGCGGCTGCGCAGTGCACCCTCCACTTGTGGGGCTCCGCTCTTGATATAGGTGCGGGTCCCAGTGGTGGGACCCCCACCTATAAGACAATGGGGTCATATCCTAGTGATATGCCCCCATTGTCCATGATGAGACAACCCCTTTAGCTAGGGGACCTTTTAACTAATAGTAGACTGCGCAATTCCATAAAAAGGAATCCATTTAAAAAAAAAATTACTGTGCGATATACGTTTTTGTAACGTAGGCACCTATGGATGACACAAAATTGATGCGCCTGAGGAAACCTTGGACAGACATTGCCAATCACTGTATAAAAAAAGAGTTCTGCTGTATTTTTATGTTTATTCTAATTTGTAACAGCTAATAGTAAAAAAGAAATGTATATATTAATAAAAAGATTCAAAACAATATCATAATATATAATTCATGTATCATCAATATTGATGATGTTAATAAAATTACTTTTTATTTAGGGTGACCAAACTTGAGTGCACCTTAAAAATAATTTTATGTACAGCTGCCGTGTCTTCATTGTACCCTATAGTCCCCCCCATCAAAAGGGAATGGAGGCAGATTTTAATTTGAGAGGCTTTGGTCCCCCTGGTTGCACCAAACAGCTTATTTGCATACCTGAACTCAGATGTTTGTTTAGATTTACTATTTGGTGAGGTAAAAGGACCAAAAAATAAACCCTAGCATTTCTAGCACTGCGCGTCTTTTTCTTTTTACGAAGTTTACTATGTGGGACATATAACAGGGTGTTTTAATCGTTCTGACACTTTTGGACACAACAATACCAATTATAGTTTTTATACAGAATTTGGTTTAAATGATAAATATAAAAAATGCCCAGCTTAGGGTACTTTCACACTAGCGTTATTCTTTTCAGGTATTGAAATCCAAAGGCTCCCAATACTGGAAAAAACGCTTCCATTTTGTCCCAATGCATTCAGAATGGAAAGCAAACCTTTCAGTATGCATCAGGATGTCTTCCATTCCATCTCTTGTACGGTATTTGACCCGGACAAAATATCGCAGCTTTCTGCAGTATTTTTAAGGCCAAAATTCCGGAACACTACCGCACTTGCCAGATTAATTTCCATAGAAATCTATTAATGCCGGATCTGGTACCAAGTGTTCTGGAAATTGCTGCATCGCCAAATCCAGTTTTCCAGTCTGCGCATGCGCAGATATTTCTAGCTTTGAAAAAATTTAATACCGGATCCGTTATTCCGGCTGATACCGGAAAGATGGATCCGGTATTTCAATGAATAAGTCTAATTGATACTGTGGCGAAACCAACCTTGCCACAGTGTTTTGGAGGGGGCTGGTTGCCAGCCTCCTGCCCCAGGATTACGGCCCTTTGAGATACTTTTGCTAACTTTTAAACCCCTGAACCTATTCAAGTGAATTTTGGATAGGTTTGTCCCCAAGTTATACTGTTTAAATTGATGTAAGTTATATGTATGGACAATGTAACCTCACAAAGTTGTAACAATTTATAATAAGTGTAACTTGTCAGCTTGGGAGGAATATGCTGGGTGTGGTTCTATTGTCCCATTGTGTGTTTAAATGGTGATGTCTGTCCTGTTGTCTCCACATGTGTATTGGCGATCTCCCCTTTGTCCTGAGAGATAATTGGATTGCCCTCGGTTGTCTCTGGGACAGAGAGGAGGAAACCATGATGCATTGTGGGGATGTGTTGTATCTGTTCTGTGTCGCAGTCTTCCTTCTGGTCCTCTAGGGGGCGTGAACGATTGGTTGCTGTACTTGCATTGTGTGTGTTGTAAGATATTGATTGGTTGGATTTCAAAACCCTGTGGGCAGTACTATGTTTGTTTTTTATGAATAAAAGAGGCTGTATCTGAAGTACAGTCAGACCACTGCTTGACCCTGAACACGGAGCCTTGTCTCATCATTGGGGGGATTCCCTGTATGCTGTTGGAGACTGATTGCCAGGAGTGTAAGCTGACTGTATGCTTTTCCTGTTCGTCTGCTGGCAGCTATTCGCAAGGTTCCAGTTTGGAGTGCTATTTTGTATCCAGTTCGGGAGTTTGGTGTTCTGCAGTAGCTGTGCCTGTCTCTCAGAAAGGGGCATATCGCCTAAACTGATTTTAACCCCTTGATCCTGGCCATACGTCAGCTGATTCTGTAAGGGAGTCATGTGACCCTTTAGGAAAAGGACCAGAAGAGGAGGGAGGAAGACAAACAAAAGTAACAGGAGTCAGAAAATCAGGAAGGGAGAGGAAACAAGTCTCTTGGAGGAAGTAGACGTCCTCTTACCCTCTGATGAGAGTTTAGTGATCAATTTAACTGGCCGTCTATTACCTCCGGGATGCTTAAAAGTCCTTAATAAGAGACTTGGTTATAGTTTAACCGAAAAATTTGATCCAACAACCTTTGAAGTTGATCTATTTAAAGCTACCCGTAAACTGTACCTGCATAAGCTATTTAGAGACACTCCACAGAAATGATCTACCACTCAAGGAGAGTTGCCACTTCAGCCGGATCCTGTGGCTTTCCAAGTATCCAACAAATTTTATGAGGATGAACGAGCCTGTCTGGAGTCTCTTACTGGAATGGATGTCACTGAGAGATCCTTGACTGATGTCTCCGTGGATCCATTTGTTGGTGGAGTTAAATCCACCTTTTGCCCCCCTATGCCCGCCGGGAGTAGCATTGATATCTTCCAATATCAAGTTATGAGGGATATTAAAGCAGTGATATATTCCACTGCTCAACCAAACATCACTATAGAGGAACAAAAAGCCTTACAGTGGCTACGTTCCCAGGAAGATATAATAGTGAAACCGGCGGACAAAGGGGGGTAACTTTGTTCTCATGTCTAAAGAATTTTATGTCAACGAGGCCATGAGACAATTGGGTGATACCTGCGTTTATGAAAGGATGCGGGGGGATCCCCTACCTGGTACCCAGCAGTTGTTGCAATCCCTCGTTAGAAGATACGTGGAGGTGGGTTTTTTACCCAGAAATATGTTGGATAAACTTGTCCCGCTATCTCCAGTCAAGCCATCTTGGTACTTTCTCCCAAAGGTCCATAAGTCACTGAGCCACCCCCCGGGGCGTCCCATCGTCGCGGGGATTGGCTCAGTGACTGAGCCTTTATCCAAGTATGTGGACTGGCTCCTGAGACCAATACTCAGTAGTGTACCTGCTTATCTCAGGGACACTAATGATTTCTTGTTGGCTCTCAAAGAAATCCACTGGCAGAAAGATTACCAATTGGTGTCCCTCGATGTGGAAAGCCTCTACACCCGCATCCCTCATGATGCCGGTGTAGAGGCGGTCCTTGACATCGTGGCGAACCTGGGTAAAAGCCCTGTGTATTGTAAATTTATTGGGGAGGCATTAAAGTTCATCTTGACTAACAACGTGTTTCAATTCGGTAACGAGTGGTTCAGGCAAAGACTGGGTACGGCTATGGGGACCCCCGTATCCTGCACTGTTGCTAATATGTACCTTGCCAGACTAGAGGACAGATATGTGTACTCTGTGAACAACCCATTTCTTTTAAAACTGAAAACATACCTACGTTTTGTAGATGATGTGTTCATAGTCTGGGAGGGTACGGAAAAAGAGTGCAGTGATTTCGTTGATTACTTAAATAAAAACGACATGGGCATGACTTTTTTCCTTAATTTTGGGGGCAACAGGTTAGAGTTCTTGAATGTGGCTGTCGTGGTGGAAGGCGACGAGTTGGTCACGGAGGGTTTTCGGAAGCCCACGGCGACCAACTCCTTGCTCCACCACGACAGCTTCCATCCACGAAGCGTCAAAAAAGCTGTACCATACAGACAGTTCATCAGACTAAGACGCATTAACAGCAAAGATAGTGGCTACCATAGACAGGCGAATGACCTTAAACAGCGCTTAGTAAAGAGGGGTTACCCCGAAGAAACACTAAGCAGGGATATGGAAAAAGTGGAGAGAAATTTCTCACAGGATAGCCTCTTGAGCAACAGCAAGCAGAAATTGGATAGAAGTGCTGACCAGATTGGGGGCACCAGATTTGCGTTCTCCTTCAAATACAGCCATATGGCTGATCGCATTCGATCAGTCATATTTAAGAACTGGGATATTTTGAGGAGGGATGCAACTCTAAATGAGCTGACGGGACAGAGACCCCTCATTTCTTTTAGAAGGAGTCACACCGTTAAGGACAAACTTGTCAGGAGCAGACTTCAAATGGACAACAGTAAGAATTGGCTCAAACGCAACCTTCCAAAAGGCAACTACAGGTGTGAAAACTGTTCACTGTGCACTAATAATTCCCAGAAAAAGAGTATTGAATTTGCTGGTATTAAACATACAGTCAATACCTTTATTAATTGTCGGAGTACTTATTTAGTATACCTATTATTGTGCACATGTGGACGTTTCTACATTGGAAAAACTATTAGATGCCTTTTTGAACGTGTGAGGGAACATTTTAATTCCATCAAGACAGGGAAAGGTTGCCCTAGGTTCATAGAACACACGAGAATTGCACATGATGGCGATACAGGTTGTATTTCCTCCTCTGGCCTGGAGACCGTATCCACTCCTCTGCAGGGGGGAGATAGGCACCGCCTCCTCCTGCAGAGAGAGGCTAGGTGGATATTGCGTACACAAGCCTTAGGAGAACTTGGACTTAATGACAGAAACGATCTTAGCCCTTTTTTGTAATGTCATACCACACTAAAAGTCGTTGCTCGATTTGTATGTATATCATGGTTATTGAAACATATAGAATGTGTCGGCAGATAAGAACCATTTGGCCCATCTAGTCTGCCCAATATATCTGAATCCTATGAATAGTCCCTGGCCCTATCTTATATGAAGGATAGCCTTATGCCTATCCCATGCATGCTTAAACTCCTCCACTGTATTTGCAGCTACCACTTCTGCAGGAAGGCTATTCCATGCATCCACTACTCTCTCAGTAAAGTAATACTTCCTTATATTACTTTTAAACCTTTGCCCCTCTAATTTAAAACTGTGTCCTCTTGTGGTAGTTTTTCTTCTTTTAAATATGCTCTCCTCCTTTACCGAGTTGATTCCCTTTATGTATTTAAAAGTTTCTATCATATCCCCTCGGTCTCTTCTTTCTTCCAAGCTATACATGTTAAGGTCTTTTAACCTTTCCTGGTAAGTTTTATCCTGCAATCCATGTACCAGTTTAGTAGCTCTTCTCTGAACTCTCTCTAGAGTATCTATATCCTTCTGGAGATATGGCCTCCAGTACTGCGCACAATACTCCAAGTGAGGTCTCACTAGTGCTCTGTAGAGCGGCATGAGCGCCTCCCTCTTTCTACTGCTTATACCTCTCCCTATACATCCAAGCATTCTGCTGGCATTTCGTGCTGCTTTATTACATTGTCTTCCCACCTTTAAGTCTTCTGAAATAATTACTCCTAAATCCCTTTCCTCAGATACTGAGGTCAGGACTGTGTCAAATATTCTATATTCTGCCCTTGGGTTTTTACGCCCCAGGTGCATTATCTTGCACTTATCCTCATTAAATTTCAGTTGCCAGAGTTCTGACCATTCTTCTAGTTTTCCTAAGTCCTTTTCCATTTGGCGTTTCCCTCCAGGAACATCAACCCTGTTACATATCTTTGTGTCATCAGCAAAAAGACAAACCTTACCATCGAGGCCTTTTGCAATATCACTTATGAAGATATTAAACAAAATTGGTCCCAGTACAGATCCCTGTGGAATCCCACTGGTAACATGACCTTGTTTTGAATGTTCTCCATTGACTACAACCCTCTGTTGTCTGTCACTCAGCCACTGCCTAATCCACTCAACAATTGCATGTATTTTGTTTTTATATGTGTCCTACCTTAATCACCTCCTCTATGCAGACGCAATCCGATTTGTCGGCTTGCGGCAGCATTTAAAAGGAGTGATGTGGAGGCACGCATTGACGCTCAGCCAGAAGAAGCGCATGTAGCGCGAAACGGCCGCCGCTGATCAATGCGTGCCTCTGAATGGCCGCCCCCTGCCTGATGTAATTTGGGATTAATAAAGCTGCAGAATTTTTTGAATACACACGGGTGAGTGCCGCTGTCTTCCCTTTGCTCTTTACCACGTTCATATTGGATTTTAACCCCTTGTCTGCTGAAACGGTCGGTTACAGATACGAATCCGGAAAAAAAAGATATCTGTTTGCATACGGATTTCCAGATCCGGCAGGCAGTTCCGGCAATGGAACTGCCTGCCACATTCTAACAACGCTAGTGTGAAAGTACCCTAAATGATGGCACTGTCTTACTAGGACACTACTACTAGTATGTCTAATATCTGGTGGCTCAGCTTTCTTTTTCTTTTCGTCAGGAAAGGTAATTCGAATATCTTTCCCAGAAACCCAAAGATATGCAAATTACCTTTCCAACAGAAGTAAGATATGCCAATGTAAAGATACATTTCCCAGAAACCAAGAGCAGCAATGCTTGGCTTATAATACTCCTCACGCACATTAGGCACTCTCCATAATGAGAGAGCACCTATATGTTTCCATCTCTCTCATCACAAGAAGTTTGTTTGAATCGCATATTTAGGGAAAATTCTGTATGAATTTTGAATTGATAGAATTGATTCTCTTATCTTTACTTATAATATATTCCACCCTCCACAGGCACCATTGTAACTAGATAATCCATTCACTTCGCCTGTCAGTGGCCTTAAAGGGGTAGGCCCATCTTATAAAGTGATGATACATTATAACACTCCTGGACCCCCACTTATCATTGGTATGAAGGGGCCGCGGTGCTGATTTAGAGTTGTATCGTTTTCCCAGCTCAGAGACACTTTGATTCACTGGAGAAAATGTTATAAAAGTTGCTCTTGTGGTTCCCACTGTGCTTGCGACTTCTTATAGCTTTCTATGGCTGGTTACAATAGACTTACAGATGATACAGTGAAAGCAAAAAAAAAAAACACGTCAAAGAAAAAGGGCGAAGCTTCTCTGCAGAGCAGATAATTCTAGATTGCAGAAACACAGCAAAATCTCCATTGTCATCGTCTCTTCAGAAATGTGGACGTTCAGAAAGTAAGTGATGATAAACTCTGTGACAGGACAAGGTCTTACACATTCATAAAATACATGAAAAATGGAATAGTGTTTTTATCCAGTTTATTATATATGTGGCATTTAAAACTAAAACAGCAAAAAAATTCTGTTAAAGGGAACCTGTCATGTGGATATTTGATTATAATCTAACTAATTATATACAATCATTAACTACAAAAAAGTGCCTTAGATGTATTCACTTACTGGTGTGACAGATGGTTACCTCATAATATACACACAAAGATGCCGCATGCTAATGAGCTGATTTGAGTCCAGCGTGATGTCATTGAGTCCAGCGTATATTTAATTCAGAGCTATAGCCACTCCCCTGCCCACCTGCTGCTGATTCATATGGAAACAAACTGTCATTCAGTAGCAGGTGGGCGGGGAAAGTCAGGAGCTCATGAATATTCATGACTCATCATTATCAGCTGGAGCTCTTCAATACAAGATGTTGGCAGATTGACTGGGTCAATTAAAGAAAGTGACCCAGAATTTGCTAAGACAATCAGTCACTTATTTATGTTCCCTTTAGTTAGGACACCATACAACTGCTGACAGGTTCCCTTTAAGTTTGCTCTGCAGGTTATGACTAGTGATAAGCAGCATAGGCAATATATTCGTTTTCGCGATATTTCGTGAATTTTTCGCTTAATATTTGCAATAAATTTGTGATCTCCATTCATTATTTTCGCGATTGAACAAATCGACACTAATGATGGGCACATTTTTTGCCCAGTACATGCAACTTCACATTTTATCAGGTCTGAGTAGATATTACTGATTGGTGCACTAAGTATTGTTGTGACATCACAGCACTATGTCTGTAGTGTGTATGTATGGACAGCAGAGAAACAGTAGTTCCTATCAGCTACACTATATCACTATCTGACCTACACTGACTATCTCCCACTAACTATCTGTATTATATACAGTACAGACCAAAAGTTTGGACACACCTTCTCATTCAAAGAGTTTCTTTATTTTCATGACTATGAAGGCATCAAAACTATGAATTAACACATGTGGAATTATATACATGCTCTTCAAAGTAGCCACCTTTTGCTTTGATTACTGCTTTGCACACTCTTGGCATTCTCTTGATGAGCTTCAAGAGGTAGTCACCTGAAATGGTCTTCCAACAGTCTTGAAGGAGTTCCCAGAGATGCTTAGCACTTGTTGGCCCTTTTGCCTTCACTCTGCGGTCCAGCTCACCCCAAACCATCTCGATTGGGTTCAGGTCCGGTGACTGTGGAGGCCAGGTCATCTGGCGCAGCACCCCATCACTCTCCTTCATGGTCAAATAGCCCTTACTTTCAGAGTTTTCCCAATTTTTCGGCTGACCGACTGACCTTCATTTCTTAAAGTAATGATGGCCACTCGTTTTTCTTTACTTAGCTGCTTTTTTCTTGCCATAATACAAATTCTAACAGTCTATTCAGTAGGACTATCAGCTGTGCATCCACCTGACTTCTCCTCAACGCAACATATGGTCCCAACCCCATTTATAAGGCAAGAAATCCCACTTATTAAACCTGACAGGGCACACCTGTGAAGTGAAAACCATTTCAGGTGACTACCTCTTGAAGCTCATCAAGAGAATGCCAAGAGTGTGCAAAGCAGTAATCAAAACAGAAGGTGGCTACTTTGAAGAACCTAGAATATGACATATTTTCAGTTGTTTCACACTTTTTTGTTATGTATATAATTCCACATGTGTTAATTCATAGTTTTGATGCCTTCAGTGTGAATCTACAATTTTCATAGTCATGAAAATAAAGAAAACTCTTTGAATGAGAAGGTGTGTCCAAACTTTTGGTCTGTACTGTATATATATAAGCTATCTAGCTAACTATCTAATGTAATTGGATAAGGAATAGGATTCAGATGAGAGCACAGCACTGCTCTTTCTCTCAGAACTGCAAAAAAACAGCACAAAATGGCTGCTGGGGAGGTTCTTATATAGTAAGGGGTAGGCAACTTTCCTATTAGTTTGTAGGGATGTTGCTGATGTGCTGATATTCGCGATAAAAATTTACACATAAAATATTCACGATCAACACTAGTTATGACTATTTTTTTTGTTTGTAGCATATACTGACCACGTGTGTCATCTACTGTATGTTATCTTCAGGCCGTGCAAATCTGGCAGATGTCAGTTACCCTGTGGCTTCTCAAGAGACGTGTGTATCAATATCCTGAGATGGACAAAGACCAATGATTTCTTTGTTTTTAAATTGTGATGCAAGTCATATTTAGTTTTGTATATTTATTTGATTTTCTCACACATTTGTGTTATATACTTAAGTTACAAATATAAAATTTATAATGCAAAAGAAAAAAATAAATAAATACTCCCCATCCTAAAACACTTACAGCATTTTTCTCTGGTCATAAAGACTGGGGGATTTATCTTTTAATTGTTTTTAAATTTAATTTCAAATTTACATAATTTCTTGTAACTTTTTTTTCAAACAAACTTTTTAAAAACCCTACCAACCTGATGTTTCCAGTCGATAAAGCTAGGATTTTTTCCTGGCATTATTTGTGGATAATACAGAGGCGGCTGAAAAATAATAACTGAACAATGAAATTGCAATTTACACTGTGACTCTATCTATTAACATTTAGAATGCTCTTTCTCCACATTTTGAACAGTTCAAGTCACCTTGGACCTTTATCTTATAAAGAAATCTTGGAGAATTAAAGTATAACTGTCATCTTTCAATATTGGATTGTGGTGATTAATATCTCCTTGGTGGCCCTATTTCAACTTTTCACTGTGTATTCAATTACCCCTTAATTCCACAGTTTTGTTCGCTGTACTGCCTATTTTTATCTGTGCTTAAAATCAGGTTGCTATGCAGGTCCGTCCTCTGTGTTGAAGGACGGAGGACGCTGCGTGCAAGGTCAGATTACTGACAGCCAGGGACTGTAAGTAAATGATTAAAACCAGGTCCTCCCCAGCAGCTGATACCAGTGCCTGGGCTGTGTGCACTTCTCCCTGTCCCTGCGCTTGGCAGACGCTCCCTCACTCAGCAGAGCTGGAGAAGGCAGAGTTGAAGCAACGCAGACCAGGGAAGGGAGATCTGCCGTCTGCTCAGTGTATAAATGAAAGCAACATGTGGTAAGAGGACCCCTTTGTGCTGCAGGAGATTAACCCTTTAGAGGGGAGGGCTCTGGTTACTGACACTTTTGGGGGGCTATTGTTACTGGCTAGTGAGGGCAGGCGGGATTAGCCTCAGGGTGAGGGCAGTGGCAGCCATCTTAACGGAATAGAGAAATTGCAGTTTTATGCAGACTGGTTCCTAAGGGCTGAATCTTATTAAATATGGGGTAAGTCAGTCTAATAGTAACTAATTCTGGAATATCATGTTATTAGTAACTACATATATGAAAAATGAAATTAGGGTCTAAGTGTGACAGTTATCCTTTAAATAAACTATAATTAAAGGAGTTTTCTGGGAGAATTACACTAATGACCTATACTCAGGATAGGTCTTCAGTATCTGACTGCTGAGGGTCCAACATCCGGGACCCCTGCCCTTCAGCTGTTTGAGAAGACTCTGGCTCTCACAGTAGTGCTGTGGCCTTCTCGCAGCTTTTCCTAGCCCAGTGATGTCACATTCATCGGTCACGTGGCCTAGGAGCAGCTCGCAGGTGTCGGACACCCAACGATGAAATACTGATGACCTATCCAGCGGAAAACCCCTATAATCATAAATTTGGAAAGGGATGCACGCCTCAGGACAGTAGGGGGCAAGCGCTGTGTTGCTCTAGCATTGTACCACTGCTCAAAGCTACCGCATACAGTGAGGGTTTTGCAGCGTTCCACTGGGCAGCGCCTGGGGGATCCCTTGCCCCTTAGGAGGTTTCTGTGAAATATGCCCCTCTTATAGAGCAAGTAAACGTGACACCAGCTGCCGTTAAGCAGTGAGGACTTAGAGTCCCCATTGTAGATGGTAAAGTTGGTACCCAGGGGTAGGATTGCCAGAGTGGCGCAGGGTGGCCTACAGTCTCTGTAGATGTTATATACACATGTCACAGTGTTTCTACCTGGATATCTGTGGATACCAGACGTGGTGTGGTCCGAAGCAAGTGCAAAAGGGTAGGTGTACTTGGATGGTGGATGAGTAGAATAAATGGAGTCCAGACTTGTAGTAATGCAGCGTCCCACTACGTGTGTGTGGGCACTGCTTAAAAGCACTTTTTATCCTAACAATTGTATTGTGCGGTATTGTATGACTTTGTATTAATGTATCTGCAAAATCCCTGTTACCAGGCAGATTAGGTGTAATTTATACATCCCACCACTAGATGGGAATATAACTTAGGTTTTATGTATACCTAGTTCAGGCCTAGTTAGTTAGTTGAGGTCTCTCTGAGGAGACAGGGCAGTGTGTAGATCAGTGAGTAGTAGACTGATGCTGAGAGTGAAAGAGTGCAGATCTAGCACTTCTGCTCTGATGAAAGATTAGTCCAGAAAGGGACAAGAGAAAAAGGACTTATCTATCCAAAGGATAAAAGCCACAAATCAGGCATCAAGGACCTTTGAGATATTCAGGTGAAGGATACCATAGCCTCCAGCCACCTCACCAAATCACTCTAATGCAGAAAATATCCGGCTAAGCTCCAAGTCAAACCTAAAAAGCCTAGAGGATTTGCAGAATCAACTCTGTTAACATCAAGAGACTGCATTTTTGTACTGCTGCAACCAAAGTCATCAACAGTAAAAGTTGTTAGTTGCATCTTACCACTGTCTACCTCATTATTACTACTATTGGTTGTACCACCATTAACGGTACTGTAATGACCGGCGTCACGCACAGGGAGGGAGAGGGAAAGGTGGTGACCCCTGACTCACCTTGCGGCTGGCACCTGACTGCCCTGACGTCCCTAGATGGGTTCCTCACCCGTGCGGCGATCACGTGCCTAAACCCTGGCTTTCCCTAAAATGAGCCCTAGATAGTGAATGGTCCGCACCACTGACACTAAGAGGGAAACACCAGGGAGAGGACAGACAATACAGACAAACATATAATCCCAGGTGGGCGACCACAGCAGACCACAAAGGTCCAACAGGGATCCGGAGGGAAACGTTCTGGACCAACAACCAGAGAACGCAGCAACACAGCTCCAGTGGGTCAGTATAGAAGTCCAGGCAGGAAGCTCTATATCTGGCAACCAGAGAAGTGTGAGAGGGGAATATAAGGAGGTTGGGAGTGCTGGACAAGGAACAGCTGAGGAGAAGGAGCTACGGATCCCTGAGTGAGCCAAAAAGGGTTGCAAAGCAAACCCAGAAAGCTACCATAAGGAAACAGCCCTATCTTACATAGAGCGCGCAGCCAACCGCTGCGACTTCCTGACCCTGGGTATAACGGAGTCAGCCGTGGTTCTTGACACCCTCGTGACAGGTACTGGCGTCACGACAAAAACCATCAAGAGACTCAGCACCAACAAGCACCCTAAGCACCCCTAACATCAAGGAGACCTCAACCACCATCTTGGATGATGCTTCCTACCACAGAGTGCGCCCCGGAGGATTTCGTGCTGTCCACCTCAACACTGTGCTGCCAGCCCAGGGAGGCTTTCTGCTAACCGTGAGTAAACTGATGAACTGTGTGTTATTTTTTGGCCCCTCATCGGTCCACCGCGCACCTTACGTGTTGCCCCTGCACTACTGGCTGGCTGCATATCTTTTCTTGGCGTCACGAACAGGATATTAACCCTTGCGCCATATTTGAGAGACTGTCGCATGTGAATAATCCCCTGTGGTTTATTGAGAGACTTTTGCTTATTGTGCGCTGTTTTGGGTACAGAACTGTTTAAACTGCTTGAAAAGTATATGGAGGTGCTATACTAGTCCCCAGCATAAAAATCGCAGTGTTAAAAGTGAGAAAATCCAACATTTGTGTGTCACTAAAATTGTTTGCTGTCAGCGAATAGACTGTTTATATGCACTTAAGATGGCCGCCGGAGCTCTTGTTTGAAAACTAATACTGCGCCATCACTGCGGACAAGTTAGCGACACCCCCTGAAGAGCGGGAAATTATTGTGCCACCCATTTATGCAAAATTATCTGGTCAAAGCCCATCCTACCTTTACTGTGTGGTTTCTAAAAGGCCAGCCCTGTATGCAAACTCTGCGCCGCCTCCTCTGCCTGTGGCCACATCAAAGGGAGACGCAGCGCACGGGAGGAGTGTGTGACGTGCGTGTATCCCAAAGAATCGCAAGAGTTACACAGGCGAGCTACCGGAGCAGATCGCATTGCCTGCCGTGCTCCAAAATAGAGCACACAGTCTGTGAGTACTCCGATTTGCCCCACTAAGCTAAAGGGGGAACCGCTAGCCAGGAGCACTACCAGAAGCTTAAGTGAGCGCTGCCTGAGTATTGCATTCAGACGGTATCAAGTATTTAAAGGGCCATACACCACAAAATAGCGGTTGCCCATAGCAACGCCACAAAAAAAGTAGCTACAGCTACAATTGACTTACTTAACTATAATTCACCTATTGACACCATGTCTGTGCAAGAAGATAACGTGCAGTCTGACCTCCGCGGACCCCCTGCGGCAGCCGCAGCTGCTCCGAGCGCAATACCAACTGCTGCAGCACCAAGTTTAATGCCTTTTACTATGCCTTATTATTTTGGGGCCCCCTGGTTCCCACGGTATTCTGGAGGAGAAGTTCACACTTTAAAGGACTTTAAAGAAAAAATGCTTGCTGTGTTCAGATTGTACCCTGTATCCCCAGAACAGCAGATGGAGATTCACCTTGCACAATTGGAAGGAGCTGCTCTCAGAGAAGTGAAGTCCTGGCCAAGCTCAGAAAGGAGGACACTGGAGCAGATATTTGAACGTCTCTACACCACCTTTGAACCCAGGACCGTGTCAGAGGTCAAGATGAGGTTCTTCAGCAAGAAACAGCAAACGGGTGAGTCACTCAGAGACTTTGCATTATCTTTGCAGGAAGCCCTTAGAGCTGTTGTACAAGTAGACCCCCGTGAGGAAGAGAATCAGGACAAAACCCTGAAAGAGAAGCTTACTGAAGGTGTCAATACAGAATTTAAAGAGCCAACTAAGAATGTTAGCTGCCCAGCATCCAAGTGCTGCTTTCTTAGACTTCAAAGAATTAGCAATCAGTATACTGGGAAAAAGTTCACCAACAGAACCAGTTGGATCCGCTGTAGTGCCAGCAACACAGCCGGTCACCCCTGTAAAACCTTTACCTGTCGTCAGTCAGGCAACCCAAGCCCCAATTCCTGACGCAGTTGCTGCCCTTACTGAGCAAGTCCAATTCCTGACTAAAAGTCTGGAGAAAGTTCACAAAAAATTGGAACAATGGGAAAAGCCACTATTGCTGGAGGATGAGAAACCTGTGTCCAGAAGGCTCTTCTCCCCTGATTATAAAGATACTTATTCTAGAAATTCAGGCGGACGCCCACCTGACCGCATAAGTACCCCCATGCGGCCTATCTGCACATACTGTCACAAGCCAGGCCATACTGAAGCCACCTGCTGGCAGTTAAATGGGCGACCCCCGAGGTCAAGAACCACCCCTTTGGCAGGTAGATCAATAGGTCCAGAAGATCCCTATTGGATGCCAAGATATGTAGGATCCCATCCAGAAGTGACACTTCAAATAAATGGAGTTCCTTTTGTTGCCCTAGTTGACACAGGATCCCAAGTCACTACCATCCAACAATCTGCATTTGAAAAATACTGGGACCAAAATCAGCTTACCCACCCCCTAGAATCCTGGCTGAGTCTCATAGCTAGTAATGGCAAACCTGTACCAATATTGGGCTACTGGGAACATTCAAATAGGAGGAACTATTCTATCCCAACAAGGCATTATCGTGGTACAAGTCAAAGAAAACAACAATAACCCTCCAATAGTCCTAGGCATGAATGTCCTTAGGAACTGTTATGTTGAAATGCTGGAAGCCTTACACCAG
The DNA here is from genome assembly GCF_014858855.1 of Bufo gargarizans. NCBI lineage: Eukaryota > Metazoa > Chordata > Amphibia > Anura > Bufonidae > Bufo > Bufo gargarizans. Next base: position 375,236,068 of record NC_058080.1, on the reverse strand, counting down.
TCAGTGCCTACTGCTTCTTTTGCTTCTAAGAAGGTAATCCAACAAACCATCCGTGTACTGAGCGCCCAACAGAGATTCACCAATGAAAAAGGAGAAATTTGCTGTGTCTGCATCTGAGATAATCAACCTGTGATTCTCAAACCCAACACGAAACCCTCTTGTGGTGCCGAGCTGAAGTCGGAATTCAAGGTCAAGACTACCAAGCCTTGGTAGAGCCAGTTGTCTTGGAAGACTATCCTTTAGTTAGAGCTGCAAGAAGCCTGGTAACCGTCTCTGAAGGTAAAGTGCCTATTCGTCTCTTAAACTTGAGTGATCACAATGTAACATTTACAAAATACCGTCCCATTGCACAGCTGATCCAAGTTACCTTTCAAGATGTCATTAGCGTGACTACAGATCTCAAGAAACAACACCCACAGGACCAAAACTTAAGCACCCCCTGGTGGAAAGAACTTCATGTGGGAGATGCTTCAACACCAGAACACCAATTGGAAGGAGTACTGCAAGGCGTGAAGGAGCATCACCGTGCCTTCAGTAAGCATTCTACAGACTATAGAGAAATAGATATCATTAAACACTCCATCCCTACAGGATCACACCCACTGATCAAGGAAAGGTATCGGCCTATACCACCTACTATGTACAAATACGTAAAACAAATGATCCAGAAGATGAAAGACTCCAATATCATTAAAGACAGCCATAGCCCATGGGCTGCACCATTAGTCCTTGTCCGGAAAAAAGACGGCAACATCAGATTCTGTGTGGACTACAGAAAAATCAACCAAATTACCCACAAAGATGCTTACCCTTTGCCACGCATAGAGGAATCCTTGACAGCTTTAGGATCTTCAGCCTACTTCTCTACTCTTGATTTAACCAGTGGATGCTGGCAAGTACCAATGGCATCAGAAGATAGTGAGAAGACTGCATTTACCACCCCTATGGGCCAATTTGAGTTATACTGCATGCCCTTTGGACTTTGCAATGCGCCTGGAACTTTCCAGAGATTAATGGAGTGTTGTCTGGGCCACAAAAATTTTGAAACTGTTCTGTTGTACTTAGCTGATGTCATCATCTACTCCAAATCTTATGAAGATCACTTGAAACATCTGGCAGAAGTTTTTCAAGTTCTCATTAAGCGTGGACTCAAAGTCAAACCATCCAAGTGTCATCTACTGAAGCCAGAAGTTAAATACTTAGGGCATATTGTCAGCTCTGAAGGTGTTAAACCAGATCCAGAGAAGATAGCCGCCGTCCGAAATTGGCCTACTCCTACTACGGTGAAGGAAGTAAGAAGTTTCCTCAGTTTTGCAGGATATTACAGACGTTTCATTCCTCACTTTGCCCAAATTGCAGAACCAATATTGGAACTTTTGAGAGGGCATCCTAAAATATATCAGAAATCTCCAATACCAGTTGAATGGAACACTGAAAGATAAATTGCCTTCCAGCTCCTGAAAAAGAAGTTAACAGAACCACCAATTTTAGGTTATCCGGATTATCAACAGCCATTTCATCTTTACACAGATGCAAGTAAGAAAGGTCTGGGAGCTGTTTTGTCGCAAGTACAAGAAGGTAAAGAAAGAGTCATTTCCTACGCTAGTAGATCTCTTAGAGGTGCTGAAAGAAATGACCAAAACTACAGTTCCTTCAAATTGGAATTCCTTGCACTTGTGTGGGTTGTTACAGAAAAATTTAAAGATTACCTTGCCGCAAACACCCTTCGTGGCCTTCACTGATAACAACCCACTAGCACATCTTAACACCACCAAGTTAGGAGCGTTGGAGCAAAGATGGGCCTCACGCCTTGCTAACTACAATTTTACCGTAAAGTACAGAACAGGAAAAGCAAACAAAAATGCGGATGCATTATCCCGTCTGCCGACCGAAGAAGACCCTACTTCACAAGAAGATGTTTGGGAAGAGGTAGAGATGCCATCCTTCTACAAAAAATTTTCCCATCAAGACATCATCACTGTCAAAGGGAAAAAGGTTTTCAACCTTAAACAACAAGTGGATCCAAAATCCCATGTAAACAAAGAAAGATGGATCAAGCTACAAAATGAAAGCAGAGTGTTAGGTGAACTGAAAGATTTCTTCACCAGTGGAAGAACACCCGAAAGAATCCGCAGGAAGAATGCTGATCTAGAGTTGTCAAAACTATGGAGACACAGAAAACACCTCTTTCTACAGAAGGGCCTACTATTAAGAAGAACTTTAGACCCAATTACATGGGATCGTCTATTCCAAATCCTAATATCACGCTGAGATGCAAGAATAATTCTTGAGATGTATCATGATCAATCAGGACACTTTGACGTGCAAAAAACAGAAGCCACCATCCGTAGAAGATTCTATTGGATCGGGATGAGAGGAGACCTTGAAAAATGGTGTCGAGAATGTTCCACCTGTGCTGTTGAAAGAAACGAGAAACATGACCAAAAAGCACCTTTACATTCCATCGTAAGCAGAACACCGCTAGAAATAGTAGCAATTGACAATGTAAAGTTGGAACCAAGTCGCTCAGGTTATACATATGCTATGACCATCATTGACCATTACACTAAATTTGTTGTAGTCGTGCCTGTCAAAGACTTGACCGCAAAAACAACTGCAGATGCTTTCTGGAAACATTTCTTGTTGCCATATGGATGCCCAGAGAGAATCCTCACAGATCAGGGATCTGCCTTTGAATCTCAACTCTTCAAAGAACTGTGTACTTTTCACAACTGTCAGAAAATCTGGACCACAGCATACCATCCCAAAGGGAATGGACTTTGTGAAAAGATGAACCAAACCCTAATTGAAATGTTTGGCCTACTTTATTGCCTCAGCTGATTTATACCTACAACAACACTATTCATTGTTCTACTGGGTATACACCCTACTACCTTATGTTTGGCCGACTGATTGGGTGACTGAACACCAAAGACGTTTGATTGATGCCCAAGAAATTGTTCAACAACGCATGGGACATGCCCATGAAAAACAACAGAAAGACTACAATCAATCTGCCAAGGCAGAACCTCTCAAAATTGGTGATCGTGTGTGGTTAAAAAATAACCATCGTACCAGCAAACTAGATAGCAAATGGGAGAGACAACTTTACACCATTACTGCTATTCTTAATCCAGAAACTGATACGTATGAGATTACCCAAGAGGACAAAGCCAGTAGTACATCGAAATCGCCTAAAATTGTGTCTTAACCCTTTCACGACCGCAATCTGTATATATACGTGATAGCTGCACATACCCCGTGCAGCTACCACGTATAAATACGTTCTGGCAGCTCTTTAATCCAAGCGCTGCAAAGCGCTTGGATTAAAGCTTCTGCCCCTGCCCTGCTGCTGTCACGGACAGCATACAGTCCAGTAATGCCGGCAAGGGACCAATCAGAGTGGCCCCTTGCCGGCAATCGATCCGATTGGTTAGTCTGTGCAGACTAACCAATCGGATCGCGGCAGTGTTAAAATGCCGGTTTCATGCTCTGATCTGCGCTCTGCAGATCAGAGCATGAAATCAGGTAATGTGTCCTCGGGTAATAAACCCCCCTCCCGCCGATCTGTGCCCCCGATCTGTGGCTGTGCCCCCCCCTTGTGCCGCCTGCAGCTCAACTCCTACTAGCTGCCGTGATTTGGTCCGCCCCCTCCCCGCCCCATGCAGTCATTTTGTAGCCTCGGCGATCCCCCCACCCCCCTACCCATGCAGTCATTTTGTAGCCTCCCCGATCCCCCCCCACACGCCACCTTTCCAGCGCTGCCCCCCAATCCCCCTGCTGTGTGCGATGGCGGCGGCTCAATTACTGAGCCGCCGCCATCAGCAAAGAGTGTCAGCTCTATGCTGACACTCTCCTGTAACCCCATAGATGCCGCATAGGTTGCGGCATCCATGAGGTTAACAGAGGGAGGGAGCTCCCTCTCTCAACCATCGGGGCTGCAGCGCTGTGATTGCAGCACCCGATGATTGCCATGGCAACCGGACGCTTTGCAAAAGCGTCCTGTTGCCATGGAAAGGTGTCCAGTGCTGCCACCTACAGGACATCTGGAAGTATTATACTTTGGAATGCAAGAGCATTGCAAAGTATAGTACAACTATCAGCCCCACTGGATCTTGAAGATCCAAGAGGGAACTGATTAAAAAATGTGAAAATAATAAAAGTAAAAATAAATAAATAAAAATGTAAATTAAAAAAAGAAATTGCCTTTTCCTATAAAAAAAAATGAAAAAATAAAATACACATATTAGGTGTCAGCGCGTCCGTAACGACCGCCTCTATAAATATATCACATGATAGACCCCGTCCGATAAACACCATAAAAATAAAATAAAAAAAAACAGTGCCAAAAAAGCTATTTTTGTCACCTTACATCACAAAAAGTGCAACAGCAAGCGATCAAAAAGTCTTATGACCCCCAAAATAGTACCAATCAAACAGTCACCTCGTCCCGCAAAAAATTATACCCTATTTAAGACAATTGCCCAAAAAATAAAAAAGTTATGGCTCTCAGACTATAGAGACACTAAAACATGATTTTTTTTGTTTCAGAAATGCTATTATTGTGTAAAACTTAAATAAATAAGAAAAAGTATACATATTAGGTATTGCCACGTCCGTAACGATCTTCTCTATAAAACAATCACATGACCTAACTCCTCAGATGAACGCTGTAAAAATAAATAAATGAAAACTGTTCCAAAACAGCCAATTTTTGGGTCACCTTGCCCCATAAAGTGTAATAATGAATGATCAAAAAATCCTATGTACTTAAAATTGGTACCAATAAAAACCTCAACTCTTTCTGCAAAAAACGAGCCCCTGCACAAGACGATCGGCAGAAAAATAAAAAACATATGGCGTTCAGAAAACCAATCCAGCACAATCTGCCTTTCAAAAACCGTATGGCATTCCTTTCCTTCAGCGCCCTGCCGTGTGCCCGTACAGCAGTTTACGACCACATGTGGGGTGTTTATGTAAACCGGCGGAATCAGGGTAATAAATATTGAGTTTTGTTTGGCTGTTAACTCTCAATGTGTTAAAGAAAAAAAAATTATAAAATGGAAAATCTGCCAAAAAAGTGAAATTTAGAAATTTTATCTCCATTTTGCTTTAATTCTTGTGGAACGCCTAAAGGGTTAACAAAGTTTGTAAAATCAGTTTTGAGTAACTTGAGGGGTGTAGTTTCTACAATGGGGTCATTTATGGGGGTTTCCACTATGTAGGCCCCACAAAGTGACTTCAGATCTGAACTGGTTCTTAAAAAGTGCGTTTTGGAAATTTTCTTAAAAATTGCAAGAATTGCTTCTAAACTTCTAAGCCGTCTAACGTCCTAAAAAAATGTAATTACATTTCCAAAATGATGCCAGCATAAAGTAGACATATGGGGAATGTTAAGTAATAAATATTTTATTAGGTATCACTTTCTGTTTTGGAAGCAGAGAAATTGAAATTTGGAAAATTGTGAATTTTTCAAAATTTTTGGTAAATTTGGGATTTTTTCATAAATAATGGTAAAATATATTGACTCAAATATATGACTATCATGAAGTACAATGTGTCACGAGAAAACAATCTCAGAATGGCGTGGATAAGTAAAAGTGTTCCAAAGCTATTACCACATAAAGTGACGCATGTCAGATTTGTAAATTTTGAACTGGACACTGGGGCATCAATGTCCCTTGGTCATGAAAGGGTTAAAGAAGACACTCAAGTAGAAACTTTGCAAGAAGAAGCTGTTCCAGAAGAAATTCAACCCATTGAGCCAGAACTGGAAAAACCAACTGAGCCAGAGGGACCAATACAGTCCTTGGGAAAAACATTATTAGCCTCTGATCCTTTGCAATGGTTCTTAACTCCATGGCTCAACATCTTAGTGCCTGCTAAAACAAACACCCCAACACTTCAACCAGAAGCTGAAGTTATTGCAACTCGGGAAACCTCAAGTTCCCTTGAAGCAAGGTCTGAAGAGTCTCAGCCGCTTCGTAGATCCGACAGGATTACAAAAGGACAACCACCAGTCTGTTACAGAGATTTCCTGCTCCAGCAGCCGAGAAGTTAATTTACAGCTCTGTTAATTCAACTTTGAGGACATCCTTAACTTGTAATCTACAAATGCAGAAAAAGGACTAATCCTCGTTTATCATGTTGCACTTTCCTTAAAGGACTTTTTAAGGGACTATTTGCCTGTTTGCAATGTTCAAGTCTGCACCTGGAGATAGACTTTCACGTACCTGAGCCTCCGTGATATTCCATTTTGACATTTACTTAAACCCAGGGAACAGACTCATACCCTGTGAGCCTCCTGAGATGTTTATTTTTGTTTTTCTTCATTGTTATGGACAATTTTGTTTCCGGTACATCATCAGTGTTTAAGAAAAATGCTACCCCATTTGTCACATTTCGTTGTTGCCTGAGATATGCTCGCCTAACCCATTTTATTTATAGGTACAAGAAGTACAAGAATGGAAGTTATGGCATTATTTTCCTATGCATGCATGCTTTTCCCTTTTTATATCTTACAGGAAGATACAGCATCGAGTCAAGAATGTGTTGAGGTCGACTTACATTTTTTCCATGGGTGTATGCAGTGTCCCACTATGTGTGTGTGGGCACTGCTTAAAAGCACTTTTTATCCTAACAATTGTATTGTGCAGTATTGTATGACTTTGTATTAATGTATCTGCAAAATCCCTGTTACCAGGCAGATTAGGTGTAATTTATACATCCGACCACTAGATGGGGATATAACTTAGGTTTTATATATACCTAGTTCAGGCCTAGTTAGTTAGTTGAGGTCTCTCTGAGGAGACAGGGCAGTGTGTAGATCAGTGAGTAGTAGACGGATGCTAAGAGTGAAAGAGTGCAGATCTAGCACTTCTGCTCTGATGAAAGTTTAGTCCAGAAAGGAACAAGAGAAAAAAGACTTATCTATCCAAAGGATAAAAGCCACAAATCAGGCATCAAGGACCTTTGGGATATTCAGGTGAAGGATACCATAGCCTCTGGTCACCTCACCAAATCACTATGATGCAGAAAATATCTGGCTAAGCTCCAAGTCAAACCTAAAAAGCCTAGAAACAGTGGATTTGCAGAATCAACTCTGTTAACATCAAGAGACATTTTTGTACTGCTGCAACCAAAGTCATCAACAGTATAAGTTCTGAGTTGCATCTTACCACTGTCTACCTCATTATTACCACTATTGGTTGTACCACCATTAACAGTACTGGCGTCACAACAAAACAATCAAGGGACTCAGCCACAACAAGCACCCTTAACATCAAGGGCACCTCAACCACCATCTTGGCTGATGCTTCCCTACACAGAGCGTGCCCCGGAGGATTTTGTGCTGTCCACCTCAACACTGTGCTGCCAGCCCAGGGAGGCTTTCTGCTAACTGTGAGTAAACTGATGAACTGTGTGTTATTATTTGGCCCCTCATCGGTCCACCGTGCACCTCATGTGTTGCCCCTGTGCAACTGGCTGGCTGCAGTAACGTTTAACAGTTTCTTTTACTTAGCATAAATTGGTAATCTAAACAGCTTCCAAACAATATCTTGGTCATCAGCAGGTATTGGCTTACCTTTGGCAGGCAAACACTTCTCTGCAACAATCTCAGCTCTGCTATGATTGGCTGGATAAATCGGAAACTCTTCCTCTTCTCCTGGAATTTAGGTTAGCTGTAGTCTGTAGTCTGTCTCTTACTTGTAATCTTAGGAACTCTTGTCCTGGCTTCAAGCTCTGTTAGCTTGGGAAGCTTGGGAAGCAATGCAAGCCCAGGAGGGGTCATGCAACCATGTAGACTCCAGAGGCTGGGCCTCTGGGCCTAGCAGAGCAGACGGTGCTCTGCTGGCCTACTCACAACTTCTCCCTTAGGAGGATAGACTAGACACTGACTCACTCACTAAACTAACTGCTCCCTCTATACAGAGGGCTGGGATCCTATCTCTGCCAATGCTGCTGCCATCTGCTGGTGGACCAGGCAATTGCATGAATTTAACAGTTACATGGATGAAATGCACATAATGGGGAGATGACATGAAGTACATTAGGAAATACATACTAGAGCATAGGAAATAGTAGCAGGGTGCCAAAAAGAAGTTGTAATGGCACTCTGGGACATTACATTACCCCTTACTTAAGAGGCAAGCTGCCCTCGGCTTGTGCTCAGTGTTTTAGCAGAATAAATACCGACATATATATATATTCTCAATATAAATACAAAGTGCTGTATTAAAATTGAGAGATTAGCCAACATGTCCTATGTGAGGACATGTCTGAGCCCGAGTACCGCGCCAAAGTTTCTCAAGTAGCTCGGGACCTAACGCTAAACCTACCTGGGCCATGTGGGCAATACCAGGAGCCAGTGGGCGAATTACAGGAGCGCAAGGTCCGACTCAAAGCAATCTCCCAGTAACCTCCAGCATGTGACCATGCAGACAATGGGAGGAGGCAGAGAGCTCTGAGCCCCACCCAAGACTGGCTGATATAGCCTGGGCCTCACATGTGCACCAGAATGCTGCCTGTAGATGGAAATAAAGGCACATTCAGACTAGGAGTTTCTACACCTCCAGAAAATTCAAAATACAAACTACAAATTGGCGTGGAATTAAAGAGCAGGAAGTGCTCAACCCCATATGCAGTGGTGCATCTATACTGGGGTGGGCAGATCCTGCACTTGTGGTCCGCTGATAATGGCAATCCCCAGCAAAAATGCATACAATGGAGGATGCCTGCAGCAGACCATAAGTACCACAATGGACATCCTACACAGAATAACAAATGTGTGGATATGATAAACAGTATATATAATATAACAAAAACAAAGACAGTTGCACTCAGCAGTCTTACTAAGCCCTCAAACTGGTGTTAAAATTGAGAGATTAGCCAACATGTCCTACGTGAGGACATGTCGGAGTCCGAGCACCGCGCCAAGGTTTCTCAAGTAGCTCGGGACCTAATGCTAAACCTACTGGAGGTTACTGGGAGATTGCTTTGAGTCTGACCTTGCGCTCCTGTAATTCGCCCACTGGCTCCTGGTATTGCCCACATGGCCCAGGTAGGTTTAGCGTTAGGTCCCGAGCTACTTGAGAAACCTTGGCGCGGTGCGCGGGCTCAGACATGTCCTCACGTAGGACATGTTGGCTAATCTCTCAAATTTAACACCAGTTTGAGGGCTTAGTAAGACCACCTGTCTTTGTTTTTGTTATATTATATATACTGTTTATCACATCCACACATTTGCTATCCTGTGTAGGATGTCCATTGAGGTACTTGTGGTCTGCTGCAGGCGTCCTCCATTGTTTGTATTTTTGCTGGGGATTGTCATTAGCAGCAGACCACAAGTGCAGGATCTGCCCCCCCCCCCCCCCCCCGGTATAGATGCACCACTGCATATGGGGTTGAGCACTTCCTGCTTTTTAATACCACGTCAGTTTGTAGTTTGTATTTCAAAGTGCTGTATTATCATAAAATCAGCAGCAGCTACTACAAGGTCTCTCTGCCGGAATTATTAGGGTGTCCAGCAACAGTTTCCCTCTCAGGTATAACCAGAGAACCGAAATAGTGTGCACTAAGCGATCATTACTGTCTAACCTTGGAGTGTTCTGGCCATGAACGGCAAAGGAAGCGCAGGTGTGAGGATGAGGTAACACACTCTAATCTCTCCAATGAAGACTTATTTTAGGAGGAGGAACATTGTCTCCTACAACTCCAGATAAATATATCAGTGTCAGGTTACCCTTAATGGTATTTAGTTTGCTTGGAACATAACCACTTGGCTTAAGACCATTAGTTCTACATGTACGTTCTTACTTAGCACAACACCACTTGGTTTAAGGCCATTAGTTCAAATTGTACTCAGAGGCAAACATTTCTGAGCAATAAAATATAGGACATGCTTGGAACGTACCAGATGCACTGAGAGGCATTCCATTGTGAGCAATGAAGTATGGTGCTGACCATATGGCTAAGATGGTAAAAATGTATGACTTGTACAAAAAGTGCATAAGAGATGCACACAATAGGTACAATTCTTAAATGTTGCTAAAAATGTAAAACGGTTATAGCAAAATTTTAATAAGGCACACTTTTAATAATGCAACAAGGTAATAAAGAGTCACTTTAGAGTCTTTTCTTAAAGGTTTGAAGATAAAGTGCATGGAACTGTCACTTTAAGTGCAATAAAAGTTCTTGTAATTCAAGGGAAAACAATTGTAATCCATGGGAACAATGTCATCAGTTGTAATCCACATAAGGCACAAAGTCAGTTGTAATCCACATGGGTATAAAGTAGCAGCACAGGCCATGAGAACCAGAAGCAAAGGCTCCCAAATAACCTGAAAAGGGGGGAAATTAAAAAGGAAGGTAGGTGACGCTGTTGAGCGCAACTTGGAGGTATTTGTAGTTGCGGGGAGTCTTTACTGCGCGTGACCTGCGAGCAAGGGCAACCAAGTGAAAAACATTAAAACCATGCTAACAGGCCCTTACTAGGCAGGGACAGTCCACGCCGTGGCTTCCAATGTCAGTCTTTTAACTGTAGGTGGAGATAGTCCAGCTCCTTAGAGGAGGGACTGGAAGTCCTCTTCACTACTTGAGCTGGAAATGGACATTAGAGGACGGTCCTGCCTTTGATAGTCTAGGAGTGCCTGTGTGGTGGAGCGCCACTGCCCTCCTGTGGCAGGATAAGGTACTGACCGGGTGGTGACACTCTGAACCCGGGTCGCCATTTTCTGTTTAATTGGAGCGGATGCTCCAGCCAATGGGAATGAATTCAGCACCTCTGGCTGTAGTTGTGCTGGTAATAAATCCTCAGGGGCTGCAGTCGTCTTCCAAGGCAGCTGGTACACAACCTTGGGGTTAAAGGTGAAGGTGGAGGCTGACACACACCCCATTTGGCAAACGGGTGGCGGTGGTAGTCCAGTAATGAGAGGCTCTGGGTCCGGTTAAAAACTTTCCCTGTAGCAGAGCACTCCTCCCGCCATCTCTTGCAAAGGGCCAACCTTCCCTACAGCAGAGGGATCCTCCTCCCATACCTCTAGGGCTGACACTGGGGTTATGGGCCCCTGGAGCAAGTTCACCCCGGTGGCAAAGGGGCCTTTCTCTGAGCTTATAGGCGTGAACTCCACTTGGTCTCCCTGGTAGAGGCTATGCCGGGCCTGAGGCAGGTGGGGACACTTCACTAACCTCCGATTGCCGAAATATTCAGTTCCGGTCTCGTCGTCTCGGATAAATCCAGAGCTACGTTCTGCGGAAAACCAGATCACAGTTCCCAGTCTCCTCTCCAGCTTGGGGTCTTCAGGTCGCGGTTACTCCAATAGGCGAATGACCCAGTCCTCTACCGCTTTTCCGTAGTCCCACGCAGAGGTCGCACAAGCCGTGACACGCTGAGGCACCATCAAGTTGCGGTTGTCGTAGGCCTCGGCCTTGCTGAGCAATGGAGTGGTTACTCCAGCCGCCTCCGCCGCGCTAGCCGGCGGGGGGAATGCTCTGGGCCCCGGACTCACTTTCTGGACTAGCTGGGACAGCCGGATCTCTGAAGCTTGATGTAGCGATTACGGTGTCTCGTAGCCACAGCACATCTCTGCCCAGTTTGGTTGGTGAGGACACGCCATCTTGTCTTCACTGGTGCAGACAGGAAATAAAGGAAGTGCTTTAGGGGTGGAGCTTCCCTTCTCCCTCGATTAGTAGAATAAATGGAGTCCAGACTCTGCAGTAACATTGAACAGTTGCTTTTACTTAGCATAAATTAGTAATCCAATCAGCTTCCAAACAATATCTTGGTCATCAGAAGGTATTGGCTTACTTTGGCAGGCAAACACTTCTCTGCAACAATCTCAGCTCTGCTATGCTTGGCTGGATAAATAGGAAACTCTTCCTCTTCTGCTGGAATATAGGTTAGCTGTAGTCTGTCTCTTACTTTTAATCATAGGAACTCTTGTCTTGGTTTCAAGCTCTGTTAGCTTGGGAGGCAATGCAAGCCCAAGAGGGGTCATGCAACCATGTAGATTTCATTCAGAGGCTGGGCCTCTGGGCCTAGCAGAGCAGACGGTGCTCTTCTGGCCTACTCACAACCTCTCCCTTAGAAGGATAGACTAGACACTGACTCACTCACTAAACTAACTCTTCCCTCTCTACAGAGGGCTGGGAGGAACCAGAAGGTTCCTCTCCAGAGATCCTATCTCTGCCAATGCTGCGCCATCTGCTGGTGGACCAGGCAATTGCATGAATATAACAGTTACATGGATGAATATGCACATAATTGGGAGATGACATGAAGTGCATTAGGAAATACATACTAGCACATAGGAAATAGTAGCAGGGTGCCAAAAAGAAGTGGTAATGGCACTCTGGGACATTACAGTTTCTGATGAAAAAACACGTTCAGCCTAGCCTCTAGATGGATAGCCGGTTCTCAGCTTAGTTAGCGACAATTATTAGCAGCTGGCTCTATGGGTAAATAGATGATGAGGGTTCCTTTAGCTGCACTACAAGCAGCGTGATTGAAGGGATACCCTGTAGCCACACCAGATGTTCGAGGGCTGAGGCTACCTGGGACCAGTTTGCGCCCCCTACCTTTGGGATGCGTTACTACAGGCAGAGATACAAAATTCCACCTCTGTTTAGAGAGGCACTAGGTATGATATCTCCAGCCTTGTGTGTCTTTGGTGTGACTTGTGCGACCTGTCTGCTTGTCTATCCGCTGAGGTTGCATGATGTTGAGGGGCCTCTCCATAGCCCTTTGCTGGGAGTTGTTATATGGGGATTTTGCAGTGCGTGTGCATGCAGTAGTTCAACCACTGATATTGATCTATTGGACTTAGGCCTCATGCACACGACCGTTGTGTGCATCCGTGGCCGTTGTGTCGTTTTCCTTTTTTTTTCGCGGACCCATTGACTTTCAATGGGTCCGTGGAAAAATTGGAAAATGCACCGTTTTGCAGCCGAGACCGTGATCCGTGTATCCTGTCCGTCAAAAAAATACCTGTCCTATTTTTTTGACGGACAACGGTTCACGGACCCATTCAAGTCAATGGGTCCGTGAAAGAACACGGATGCACACAATATTGGCATCCGTGTCCGTGATCCGTGGCCGTAGGTTACTTTCATACAGACGGATCCAAAGATCCGTCTGCATAAAAGCTTTTTCAGATCTAAGTTTTCACTTCGTGAAAACTCAGATCCGACAGTATATTCTAACACAGAAGCGTTCCCATGGTGATGGGGACGCTTCTAGTTAGAATACACTACAAACTGTGTACATGACTGCCCCCTGCTGCCTGGCAGAACCCGATCTCTTACAGGGGGCCGTGATCAGCACAATTAACCCCTTCAGGTGCGGCACCTGAAGGGGTTAATTGTACTATAATATCCCCCTGTAAGAGCTCAGGGCTGCCAGGCAGCAGGGGGCAGACCCCCCCTCCCCAGTTTGAATATCATTGGTGGCCAGTGCGGCCCCCCCCTCCCTCCCTCTATTGTAATAATTCGTTGGTGGCACAGTGTGCGCCCCCCATCGGCCCCCCCTTCCTCCCTGTATTGTAATAATTATTCGTTGGTGGCACAGTGTGCGCCCCCCATCGCCCCCCCTTCCTCCCTGTATTGTAATAATTATTCGTTGGTGGCACAGTGTGCACCCCCCATCGGCCCCCCCTCCCTCTATAGCATTAACAACATTGGTGGCCAGTGTGCGACCTCCCATCTCCCCCCCCCCCGATCATTGGTGGCAGCGGAGTTCCGATCGGAGTCCCAGTTTAATCGCTGGGGCTCCGATCGGTAACCATGGCAACCAGGACGCTACTGCAGCCCTGGTTGCCATGGTTACTTAGCAATAGTACAATAGTAAAAGATTCATACTTACCTGGGAGCTGCGATGTCTGTGTCTGGCCGGGAGCTCCACCTACTGGTAAGTGACAGCAATGCGCCGCACAGACCTGTCACTTACCAGTAGGAGGAGCTCCCGGCCGGACACAGACATCGCAGCTCCCAGGTAACTATGAGTCTTCTACTATTGTACTATTGCTAAGTAACCATGGCAACCAGGGCTGCAGTAGCGTCCTGGTTGCCATGGTTAACGATCGGAGCCCCAGCGATTAAACTGGGACTCCGATCGGAACTCCGCTGCCACCAATGATGGGGGAGGGGGAGATGGGAGGCCGCACACTGGTCACCAATGTTGTTAATGCTATAGAGGGAGGGGGGCCGATGGGGGGCGCACACTATGCCACCAACGAATAATTATTACAATACAGGGAGGAAGGGGGGGGCCGATGGGGGGTGCACACTGTGCCACCAACGAATAATTATTACAATACAAGGGGGGGCGATGGGGGGCGCACACTGTGCCACCAACGAATAATTATTACAATACAGGGAGGAGGGGGGGGCGGGGGGGCGGGGGGCCGCACTGGCCACCAACGAATTATTACAATAGAGGGAGGGAGGGGGGGCCGCACTGGCCACCAATGATATTCAAACTGGGGAGGGGGGGGGTCTGCCCCCTGCTGCCTGGCAGCCCTGATCTCTTACAGGGGGATATGATAGTACAATTAACCCCTTCAGGTGCGGCACCTGAGGGGTTAATTGTGCTGATCACGGCCCCCTGTAAGAGATCGGGTGCTGCCAGGCAGCAGGGGGCAGTCATGTACACAGTTTGTAGTGTATTCTAACTAGAAGCGTCCCCATCACCATGGGAACGCCTCTGTGTTAGAATATACTGTCGGAAATGAGTTTTTACGATGTAACTCATATCCGACAGTATATTCTAACATAGAGGCGTTCCTATGGTGATGGGGACGCTTCAAGTTAAAATATACCATCGGAGTGGAGAAAACTCTGATCCGATGGTATAAAAGGGACTCCAGACTTTACATTGAAAGTCAATGGGGACGGATCCATTTGAAATTGCACCATATTGTGTCAACTTCAAACGGATCCGTCCCCATTGACTTGCATTGTAATTCAGGACGGATCCGTTTGGCTCCGCACAGCCAGGCGGACACCAAAATGACTTTTTTTTCATGTCCGTGGATCCTCCAAAAATCAAGGAAGACCCACGGACGAAAAAAACGGTCACGGATCACGGACCTACGGACCCCGTTTTTGCGGACCGTGAAAAAATACTGTCGTGTGCATGAGGCCTTAAGTGGGTGTTTTCTACCTGTTTTAACTTTATATAACCAATATAGATTTTTGTTTTTGTTTTCATTTTAGCATCAATAGTACCTGTGAATATATACTGCTATAGAGTTATAAATATATAAAATGACAGTGTCAGCAGAGGGAATATGAAATATAAATTCATCACCAAGGTGCACCCAGCGCTCCAGATGAGGCAAGTTCATTACTGTCCCCATAGACCTACAATAGACATAAGGTGTAATGCCAGAAGAGACCACTAGATGGCACAAAATACACTAATAGGGAGATAAGGGAGACATAGGCACATGGGGGAGAATATGATGGACAGATTGGTTATGGCAGACCCTGGTCTTCTATCTGCCCCAACACAAAGGTACATTGGCTCTAAAAAAATAAAAATTAAATTCCCACAGTTACATTGCACAGATTGACCCCTTATGCCTAATGGTGATACGTTTACCCATCCGGTTCATGGAGATCTATATCGTTTTCAATACGTAGTTTACCGTCTCCAATACCCGCATAAAGGATTCTATGTGGGGGACACCACCCTGGACTTCAAAAATCCACTTAATCAACACAGGTACATCATTCGCCAAAAAGTGGTGACACCTTCCAGCGCGCAAGTATTTTGCTGTCACAAAGAGCAAGACCTTCGTTTTAGAACAATAGGTCCTATCGCTCCACCACATAGAGGAGGGGTTTACTGTGGTCAGCCTATCCTACCATCATGCATCATGTAGTTTCTCATTGGTATTGATAGTTTTTAACCCCTTCAAGACCGGGCGATTTTTTTTTCTATTTCTGTTTTCAACTCCAACATTCCCGGAGCCATAACTTTATTTTTTATTTTTTTTCTGTTCACATAGCCATAAGAGGGTTTGTTTTTTGAGGGATAAGTTGTACTTCATAATGGCACCATTTAATATTGCATACGGGGGAAGGGGTAGAGGGAAGCTGGAAATGGGGTGGAATAAAAAAAAAAAAAATTAAAAGAAATCCTGCCCCAGTTTTATGGGTTTTCTTTTTACGGTGTTACGTATGCGGTAAAACTGACCTGTTACCTTTATTCTCCAGGTCACTACGATTACAGCGATACCACATTTATATGGTTTTTCTTGTGTTAATACTGAAAATAAAAAAATACGTTAGTCTTTTCATCGCCATATTCTGACACCCATAACCAATTTTTTGCGGGGCCATCTGTAGTCTTCAGTGATATCATTTTGGAGCGTGTGAGACTTTTTGATTACTTATTTTTCAATGTTTTGGTGAAAGTGAAGTGACAACAAAAATGGCAAATCGTCTATTTGCTTTTTTTGGGGCGCTACGCTGTTCATGGTATGGAATAAATACATTTATATTTCAATGGGTCGGGCATTTGCGGAAGCGGCGATGCCTATGATGCCTATGACATTTGTTATGAGTGGGAGATCTGGTTAATATAATGCTCCATGGCTGAACTTGTGGGGGGAAGCTGCTTGTGTTACTATAAAATCTCACTGTGATGTGTACCGGGGCTGTCGGACCACACCAGACATACTGTTTCTCAGTGAGGTCCACCTTAAACATATTCATTCCTGATCCTATTGTTTCCAGCCTGAGAAAAGGAACAATAGAGGTGATGGACTGACGTCTCTTTTTTACATTATTCAGAGGGTTATTTAGGACCTGAAAACATGGCTGCTCTCTTCTAAAAACAGTGCCGCACATGTCCACAGGTTGTAAATGGTATTGCAGCACCACATTCTGTTCAATGGAGCCAGACCCAACCAACGGTCAAGTGTGGTGCTGTTTCAGCCATGTTTTTTTACAATCTGTCCAACCCCTTTATTAAGAATGTTGGTGTGTTTCATATTATCTGGTGGATGTCCAGGTATCACCATTACTATATACGGTCCAAAAGTTGGGTACACACTAAAGTCTGCTTCCTCCCCCTTTAAGCTGTTGAGAAAACATTCTTGAAATATTGATACAACAGTCACTTCATGGGTGTGAGGTAAGATCCCCACACTCCAGGTAAGATCTCCACACTCGGAGGTGGAAGAAGTAAGAGCTTTATAGTGGGCTCTCCAGGAGAATGTCAGGAAGAGATGGTCTAACACCTTCACCACCGTCTTATGAGGAACTGTTTTCACCCAGCCAGCAGTACGATGTGTATTGTATCTACAACAAGGCCTTTCTGATGGATTATTTACCCCCACCTGACCCAGACAATGGTGGTGATGAGCCAACAATTCTCTCTGTGGAACCCACACCATTTCGAGATTATCCCCATCCTCCTGACTACTGTGAACTACCCCCACCATACTCATCAGAAGATCAACTACCACCACTAGATCTGCCACCACCAGAAGATCTACCACCAGCACAAGCTCTACCACCAGCAGAACGTCTACCAGCACCAGAAGATCTACCACCATCAAGATTTTCACAAGTTCTTTTTGTTCGAAAGAAGCCATGTTTGGTCTTTCCTGTGATTAATTTCATCCTCTTCCCGCCACTCAGAATCTTTCCTCAGTTTTTTTCCTTGAAGGTAAGGTTTAAATGGAATGGAAATTAAGGTTAAAAAAATAGAATAATTCTAGTAAAAGAGTCCATCCGACAAACTCACTCAGAGGGCCGCAGTTTGGTCTCTGAGCTGCATGCTTGTTGTAGACGAGATCACAACACCTCCTAACTCTCCCCCTGTGTAAAGTGTAAGTCCTGTAGAGGGTCCTCTAGAGAGTCCTGTAGAGGGTCCTGCTTTTAGGACAGATAAGAAGATTGTACAGTTTCCCACTACAAGCAGGGCAACCCTGCTTCAGTGTCTTTGTCAGAAAAAGTGCCTGTAGATATTAAAGGGGTCTTATGGCTGACAAAATCTAAAACAGCTCACCTTGCAGATCTCCCTCCCATTCCCATATTACCCAGTCCTCTGACAATTTCTTCTGCCTGGTTCCTCTCAACATGCAGGAATTGATCACTTACTGCGGTGGGTCATTGCTGCAGAGATCCAGGAAATGTCAGAAAGGGATCACTAAGATGAGTGACGCTTGCTTTATACCAGGGGTGCACAACTTTTTCTGGTTGGGGGCCACATTGCCAGACTGTGGCTAGTACGGAGTGAGGACGTGCAATGTGTCTCCACAGCAATGGGGGGCAGGGAGGACCCAGCCGCACTCACCTTCTTAGCGCGGTCGGAGTCCTCCACTCCCATGGCAACTGTAAGAAGTCCGAGCGCCAAGCTGAGCACTCGGTGCTCGGCTGGTTGCAGGAGAATGAGTCGTGGTGCTGGCCACGTCACATGACTCCTTTTGCTAAGGAATGAGTCATGTGGCGCTGGCCACGTCACATGACTCCTCTTCCCCACTATATATACAGGCAACCTGCTGGCCCCAGGTTGCCTGTGAATAAGGTCCCATCCAGTGTTCCTTGGTGTGATTCCGTTGCTTTTGACCCCTGACTGGTTTATCGTCTCCGTCCTTGCTTGCTCCTTGTTTCTGCTTCGCGTCTCCTGGTTTTTTACTTTGGCTTGTTTTTGACCCGTCTTTGCTTATCCTCTGGTACTGTTATCTCCTGGTTCTGACTCGGCTTGTTGACCATTCTATGTTTGTCTGGTTTGTCCCTCCGCACTGACCCATATCAGGCATAAATTTGCAAGTACAGTCAGGTCCATAAATATTGGGACATCGACACAATTCTAACATTTTTGGCTCTATACACCACCACAATGGATTTGAAATGAAACAAACAAGATGTGCTTTAACTGCAGACTGTCAGCTTTAATTTGAGGGTATTTACATCCAAATCAGGTGAACGGTGCAGGAATTACAACAGTTTGCATATGTGCCTCCCACTTGTTAGGGAACCAAAAGAAATGGGACAATTGGCTTCTCAGCTGTTCCATGGCCAGGTGTGTGTTATTCCCTCATTATCCCAATTACAATGAGCAGATAAAAGTTCCAGAGTTAATTTCAAGTGGGCTATTTGCATTTGGGATCTGTTGCTGTCAACTCTAAGATGAGATCCAAAGAGCTGTCACTATCAGGGAAGCAAGCAATTATTAGGCTGAAAAAAAAAAAAAAAAACATCAGAGAGATAGCAAAAACATTAGGCGTGGCCAAAACAACTGTTTGGAATATTCTTAAAAAGAAGGAACGCACCGGTGAGCTCAGCAAAACCAAAAGACCCGGAAGACCACAGAAAACAACTGTGGTGGATGACCGAATAATTATTTTCCTGGTGAAGAAAACACCCTTCACAAAAATTGGCCAGATCAAGAACACTCTCCAGGAGGTAGGTGTATGTGTGTCAAAGTTAACAATCAAGAGAAGACTTCACCAGAGTGAAAACAGAGGGTTCACCACAAGATGGAAACCATTAGTGAACCTCAAAAACAGGAAGGCCAGATTAGAGTTTGTCAAATGACATCTAAAAAAGCCTTAACAGTTCTGGAACAACATCCTATGGACAGATGAGACCAAGATCAACTTGTACCAGAGTGGTGGGAAGAGAAGAGTATGGAGAAGGAAAGGAACTGCTCATGATCCTAAGCATACCACCTCATCAGTGAAGCATGGTGGTGGTAGTGTCATGGCGTGGACATGTATGGCTGCCAATGGAACTGGTTCTCTTGTATTTATTGATGATGTGACTGCTGACAAAAGCAGCAGGATGAATTCTGAAGTGTTTCGGGCAATATTATCTGCTCATATTCAGCCAAATGCTTCAGAACTCATTGGACGGCGCTTCACAGTGCAGATTGACAATGACCGAAAGCATATTGCAAAAACCAAAGAGATTGTTTTTTTAAGGGAAATGTTTTTAAGGGAAATAAGTGAAATGTTATTCAATGGCCAAGTCAATCACCTGACCTGAATCCGATTGAGCATGCATTTGTCTTGCTGAAGACAAAACTGAAGGGAAAATGCCCCAAGAACAAGCAGGAACTGAAGACAGTTGCAGTAGTGGCCTGGCAGAGCATCACCAGGGATGAAACCCAGCGTCTGGTGATGTCTATGCGTTCCAGGCTTCAGGCTGTAATTGACTGCAAAGGATTTGCAACCAAGTATTAAAAAGTGAAAGTTTGATTTATGATTATTATTCTGTCCCATTACTTTTGGTTCCTTAACAAGTGGGAGGCACATATGCAAACTGTTGTAACTTCTACACCGTTCACCTGATTTGGATGCAAATACCCTCAAATTAAAGCTGACAGTCTGCAGGTAAAGCACATCTTCTTCGTTTCATTTCAAATCCATTGTGGTGGTGTATAGAGCCAAAAATGTTAGAATTGTGTCGAAGTCCCAATATTTATGGACCTGACTGTATATATATAAACTGTGTTTTTTCAAACTGCCCTTCTCCCTATGATTGAACTGGGCGTCTCATCACCAGTCTTATTCCTTAAAAACAGCACAGCCTCTCCATAACGGTTTGGGGCAAAGGTGTTTGCTGGGAAATTTGGGTGGAAAAGGGGCAGTAGCATTGGCACCGATATATTTTTTGTTTCTCTTTTTCAGCACCAAGAAGCGACATTCAGAATGTAGCAAATTTGGTCCGTAGGTGTCGTCTTGGGTCAAGTTGGTGTCAGTTCGGTGCTACTGCTTGCCAGAGGGTAGGTACGCTTGGCAAGGTCGAGTCACTGTATGGGTGCACTAGTCTTCACTTAGGTTCTTCGTGGTGGTGGGTTCATGTAGATCCCACATAGTAGAGCTTATTGGTTGGGGTGATGTAGATGGGTAGGGCCGGCACAAGTCAGGCGGTCACGTCTATAGACAATCATATGCAAGACCTGTCACTACTACAGGCACGTTATTACGAAGTCTGTCACGACTACAGGCACAAGGTTATGAGTCCTATCACGACTACAGGCACAATATTGCAAATCCTATCATAACTACAGACACAAGGTTACGAATCCTATCAGGACTACAGGCACAATATTACAAATCCTATCACTACTACAGACACAAGGTTATGAGTCCTGTCACGACTACAGGCATGATATTACGAAGTCTGTCACGACTACAGACACACGGTTATGAGTCCTGTCACGACTACAGGCATGATATTACGAAGTCTGTCACGACTACAGACACACGGTTATGAGTCCTGTCACGACTACAGGCATGATATTACAAAGTCGGTCATGACTACAGATGCGAGGTTACGAGTCCTGTCACGACTACAGGCACAATGTTACAAATCCTGTCACGACTACAGGCACAGTCATAAGTCCTGTCACGACTACAGGCACAATATTACGAAGTCTGTCACGACTACAGGCACGATCATAAGTCCTGTCACGACTACAGGCGCGATTATTTTACGAAGCCTGCTACTATGACAGATACAAGGCTAGTAAGCCGGTAATGGCCACAGGCATTGTGGTCTCGACGGTCCTGTCACGATTACCACACACAGCGCAGGAGCAATGTTGGCCCTGACAGGACAATAGCCATGGTTAGTAGTTGATTGGTGGAGGGTATAGGCACGGTTCAATATCCACGTCACGGCTACTGGCACAGTTACGGTCAGGGGCGGACTGGGCCGGGGGGCAGGGAGGCAATTGCCCCCCAGGCCGCCCTAAATAAACGGCCGCTGGGCCGCCCGTCTGAAAAAAAAAAAAAAAAAAATTTTATTCTTCAGGGCCGCACCTCCGATCACCACAGGCGGCGCGGCCCTGGATGTAATTGCGCTGCGGCCGGGCTGTGGGGCAGGGGAGGGAGAGACACGCCTCTCCCTCCCCTGTTCTTCTGATAGGCCGCAGGCACTAATGCCTGGAGCCTATCAGAGGCCGGCTCAGGAAGCGCGATGACGTCATTATCATCGCGACGCCTGAGCCGGCAGCACACGCTGCTGATGGAGGTAAGTATTTTTTCTTCTTTTTTCTTCTTTGCGGAGATCTGTCACTATGGGGGGGGGGGGGGCGGAGATCTGTCACTATGGGGGGGGAGATCTGGCACTATGGGGGGGGGAGATCTGTCACTATGGGGTGCACTATAGGGGGAGCTGGCACTATGGGGGGCACTATAGGGGGAGCTGGCACTATGGGGGGCACTATAAGGGGAGCTGGCACTATGGGGGGCATTATAGGGGGAGCTGGCACTATAGGGGGAGCTGGCACTATAGGGGGGGCTGGCACTATGGGGGGCACTATAAGGGGAGCTGGCACTATAGGGGGAGCTGGCACTATGGGGGGCACTATAAGGGGAGCTGGCACTATGGGGCGCACTATAGGGGGAGCTGGCACTATGGGGGGCACTGTGGGGAGCTGGCACTATGGGGGGGGACTATAGGGGGAGCTGGCACTATGGGGGGGACTATAGGGGGAGCTGGCACTATGGGGGGGACTATAGGGGGAGCTGGCACTATGGGGGGACTATAGGGGGAGCTGGCACTATGGGGGGACTATAGGGGGAGCTGGCACTATGGGGGGGACTATAGGGGGAGCTGGCACTATGGGGGGGGACTATAGGGGGAGCTGGCACTATGGGGGGGGACTATAGGGGGAGTTGGCACTATGGGGGGGGACTATAGGGGGAGCTGGCACTATGGGGGGGACTATAGGGGGAGCTGGCACTATGGGGGGACTATAGGGGGAGCTGGCACTATGGGGGGGGACTATAGGGGGAGCTGGCACTATGGGGGGGACTATAGGGGGAGCTGGCACTATGGGGGGACTATAGGGGGAGCTGGCACTATGGGGGGACTATAGGGGGAGCTGGCACTATGGGGGGCACTATAGGGGGAGCTGGCACTATGGGGGGGGCACTATAGGGGGAGCTGGCACTATGGGGGGGCACTATAGGGGGAGCTGGCACTATGGGGGGGCACTATAGGGGGAGCTGGCACTATGGGGGGGCACTATAGGGGGAGCTGGCACTATGGGGGGGCACTATAGGGGGAGCTGGCACTATGGGGGGGCACTATAGGGGGAGCTGGCACTATGGGGGGGCACTATAGGGGGAGCTGGCACTATGGGGGGGCACTATAGGGGGAGCTGGCACTATGGGGGGGCACTATAGGGGGAGCTGGCACTATGGGGGGCACTATAGGGGGAGCTGGCACTATGGGGGGCACTATTGGGGGAGCTGGCACTATTGGGGGAGCTGGCACTATTGGGGGAGCTGGCACTATTGGGGGAGCTGGCACTATGGGGGGGCACTATAGGGGGAGCTGACACTATGGGGGGGCACTATAGGGGGAGCTGGCACTATGGGGGGCACTATAGGGGGAGCTGGCACTATGGGGGGGCACTATAGGGGGAGCTGGCACTATGGGGGGGCACTATAGGGGGAGCTGGCACTATGGGGGGCACTATTGGGGGAGCTGGCACTAT
This sequence comes from Bufo gargarizans, assembly GCF_014858855.1. Classification (NCBI taxonomy): domain Eukaryota; kingdom Metazoa; phylum Chordata; class Amphibia; order Anura; family Bufonidae; genus Bufo; species Bufo gargarizans. Next base: position 375,212,604 of record NC_058080.1, on the reverse strand, counting down.
TGGGGGAGCTGGCACTATTGGGGGAGCTGGCACTATTGGAGGAGCTGGCACTATGGGGGCATTTCTTACTGGCACATTATGTGGGGGCACCATGGGGGAGAGGAGCACTATGGGGGTAACTGGGGGCTCTAAAGGGGCTTTTTTTTTTTAATTATTGGCACATTCTGGGGGGCACTATAGGGGAGAGCAGCACTATGGGGCATCTGGTGCTACTATAGGGGCATTATTTGGGGGCACTATGGGGAAGTGGGGGCTCTAAAGGGGCCTTTTGTATTGGAACATTATGGGGGGCACTATGGCATTTGGTGGCACTAAGGGGGCATTTTTTACTGGCACATTATGGAAGGCACTATAGGGGAGAGCGGCACTATGGGGGAGTGGAGCACTATTGGGGCATATGGTGGCACTAAGAAGGGCATTTTTTTACTGGTACATTGTGGGGGAGAGGAGCACTATAGGGGCATCTGCTGGGGGCACTAAGGGGCATTTTTTTACTGGCATATTATGGGGACACTATGGGGAAGGGGGAGAGGAGCAGTATGAGGGCATTTACTGGGGCACTATATAGGGGTATTTTATACTGGCATACATTATGGGGACATTAGCTCAACTGCGGGCACTAAGCGGGGGTATTTCATGTACTGTCATATTATAGGGAAAATTAGTACTACTAGGGGGTATTATGGGGAGCTTTACTACTACTAGGGGCTATGAAGAACATGATTACTAGGGCACTATAGGGGCATTATTACTACTAAGTGTGCTCTGGCAGAGAATTATTTCTATTGGTGGGATTTTGGGGAGCATTGTTACTTTGGGGGCACCCTGGCATAATATCAGCTTAGCACAATTATTTTTGGGGGACATTATCTTTATACTATTAGTGTCTGGGCGCAGTTATTTTTTAGAGCGCTGTGTGCCAATAATTGTTTAAGGGGGCACTATCTGTGGGGTAGTAGTATTTCCAGGCGGACTGTTTCTGCAGTATAGTATTGGGGGCATAGCGGGTACAGTATTGGGGGCACTATCTGTGTGGTAGTTTGTATTTCCAGGGGGACTGTTTCTGCAGTATAGTATTGGGGGTGGCAGGAAACTAATGTCTGTTTCTCAATCTCTGCAGTGAAGGGAGATGGCAGAAAAATCATCATGGCGGTCTGGTCTGAATGGAGAAGATGAGGAAAGAGAACGTCTACAACAAAGGTGACATCACTGGATGTAAGAGGTATGTGGTGCTATGTAGGAGCGGAGATGCTCCGGCTCCTTCCCCTGCCATTTGCAGAAGGAGGATTCAGAACTGGGTGAGGATGACGAAAGGGGGCAGCAGGCCACGGGCGGGTGGCAGATGGTGGGGGGAACCACAGGCCTTGAGCAGGATCAGGGTAGGGAGGAGAGCGGAGGAGCTTCCTGGCTGTAGCTTGTTATATAAGCAGGCAGTGCAGCCAGGACAGACCTCCCCTCTCCGTATGATGTGTAGAGACAGGCCGCAACTATAAAATGTCAGCTGTACAGTGTGTGTTGGGAGTGGCCTATTATATGTAGGAGGGGCTTTTAATGATGGGCGGGGCTAAACATGGGCCACTTGACTAGATTTTCCCCCCAGGACTAAGGCTGCCAGTCCTCCCCTGGTTACGGTAGCGGGTTACGTTACAGGCATTAGGTAGCACGGGTTCATTAAAGAGGTCACGAGTAGGCTCTGGTTAAGGTCGGTAATTTCTCATTTAATGTCGTTCGTTCTGTTTTAGTTGTATTTTGTTACAGGGAAGTGTTGATCTCCAATCTCAACAGGGCGCTGTTCCTCCAATGAGGTCTTGGACTATTCCTAAGTTGACGGCGGAGTTTTTGAAGACGGGGGTACCTTCCCCAGCAACAGCTAGGAAGCAGAACTTTTCCGCCTCCTCTGCTTAGAGGTTACAGGTCCCAGTCAGGAGATGATGTCCATGAACACTATACATCTCTTACCTAATTTCATGCATTGTTCAAGTCAATGGCCACGTCCAGTTCAGACATCCAGACTAAGCTGGAGACGGTGGAAAATAGGGATGTTTCGTCTAGCTTAGTGGTACAGAGACTTCAAGTGGCCTCAACATCACAAGCTAGGGTTCCTGGTGGGTCAGTCAATTTTTCCCAACATACCACCATCACATTATATTCTAGATAACATTTGTCAGGACATTCTTGAGGGTAAGGATGTTAATTTAGCTTCACTACTTGTAGCAGCGTATGAGGTACCTGACAATAAGATCATAGCCTGTGGGGAAGTTCCATTATTCTCAAATCCCAAAATATTAGACTTCATAGGAAGTTAAATGTTCTGGGTTCATTCTAGTATTTAGTCCATTTTCGCGATGTTATCTGTTCAGTCATTCATATAGGAGGGAAGAGTTGGACCGGTAGTTATATAAGGTGGTGAATTCAGGTCATAAATACGAGGGTACGCATGACTACAACCGTTCGTTTCAGCTAAAGCAGCAGCTGTTCTCGCTCAGTTCCGGCACGTTACTGATTGGTCTAATGTCAACACAGAATTGTTTTGTTGCCATTTCGCGGGTCTTAAGCCCAGATTGTACAACGTGTAATTCTTTCTCGCATACAGCTGAATGGTGATCCACTCTTAATTACTGTTGAGAAGCGACACAGACTAGGAACGTTCCAGGTCCATCACCTAGCAATAGCAGGGTCGGTTCAGGGGTTGATTAATTGGGCTGGCCGATTAAGTATCTTGGTAGGTCACAGGTTTGTAGTAAATTTTATCATACAGCGTGTCACTATAGTCAGTGTAGGTTGTTACACTCGTGTTCCATACGTTTTAGGGCCCATCATCGTGTTGCTTGTCCATGGAAGAACAACCACACAGCATGACCAAGCATGTTAGACACTGTACTTAAGGCTCATTTGCAGGACCATCCTGAGCCTGGTGGGGTTCAGGATGTACTTGACGGCTTAGGAAATGGTTTCCACACTACTGTAGTTTGGTTGCGCTACCTCAGTCACATCATGAGTATAGGTACCTTCTGTTGGCCTCAAAAACCCAGGATCAGTCTCGGAGCTGGTTCAGATGAAGTGAAATAAGGGATATCTGCTAGGACCATTGAGTCAGCCTCCTTTTGACTGTAGGAGGGTGAGCCCTTTCAGGGTGGTTAAAAAAAAAAAAAAAGGGGCTGTTATATGATTGTCAGCCCAACGTTCTTTGCCTATCCCTAGTCTGTACTCCTTGATACCATCAGAGGAGTTATCTATGAAGTATTCTTCTGTTGATGAGGCCATTTAGATGATACTCCTTTAGGTAAAGGTGCATGGTTGTTATGGCAGTTATGGCAGTGGCACAGTATTACGTGGGATGGCCGATATTATTTTTCCAATAGACTTGTTTTTGACAGATAATACTGTTACCGCAGACATCCTTATGAAGGTGAGATCAAGTTCTATAGAAATTATGTCGTTGTTAGAAGGTTGGTGGCTGGCACTACAGCATGGGTTCATTTCGTGTGAACACATACAGTTTTAGTGGTGATAAGAATGTGGCAGCAGACACTCTTTCCCAGCTTAACTTTCAGCTCTTCCTCCAGGTATTCCCATAAGCAAACTCCTTGCCGACACCAACGCCTCATCACAATTTACAGGGGTGATGGACTAGCGTTGCACCTCGCAGCGGTCAGGAGTCTGGTTGCTAAATCATTATTCAGCGACATGATATAAGTGTATAAGACCGCTTGGGGATTAGTCAACCCGTTTAAGGGAGCGTATCTACCTGGTGACACGGGGCACATATCCTATCTAAGGGCATTGTAGCTTTTTGCCACTCTATCCTCAAGCTAGAGCATAGTATTATTAAGGCATTCCGGCTGGCATACAGCATTACTATGGTGTTCTACACCCCGATCAGCCATTCCCCTTTTCAGCATGTCCTATCGAAGTGTTGTTAAGAGGAGTTCAGGGACTGACGGACAAAGTCAGTCTACGTGTCAGCCGGTGTCAGGGTAGATGTTAGGTCATTATCTGTCTTGCCGCAAAACTAACCCTTTGGTCGTATAATTCGTTTGTTGATTGAAACAGCTATGTATTCGAGGTTCTACGGTTCCTTAGACCAGTTCATTTACCCGTTCAGTATCACAGAAAGCTTTCTTACGAAAAGGTCAGCTTGTGTGGTGGAACTCATGTTAGATTTAACCTTGGATTCGTAACAAATATCGCCGCCCGGGGAATTAGCAGAGGTAAATACTTGGCCGCAGGTTGGTCGGAGGGGTTCCAGATGAGTCACCGCTGTTAGCCTCTAATGGCGCCCCACTTAGTACTCTGACCTTTATAAAGTACATACACATTATGTTAATCAATATGGGGGTGAATCTGATGTCGATATTGGGCCACTCTTTCAGAATTGCAGCGGCATCAGAGGCTTCAAGGGATTACATTCCGGTGCATGTTGTTAAGAGATTGGGTAGGTGGAAATCATCCTGTTATGTATGGTATACTTCAGATCCATATCATGAAAGGTCTCTTGCTTTTCAGACACTGGTCATGTAATTATTGTAGAAATAAATGTTACTATACCTACGGTCTGATCTTTTTTGGCCCCTTTAGGTTGCCTTACTACTACAGCAGTTTTGGCATAACTCAACTGCTAAGCAGCGTTAGGGTGAGGTGTAGGTCAGGTTTGTTTCTGATAGCCGATCCAAACACAAGTGTTAGGAAAATTTATTTGCCGTATTTGTGGGAGGGGAGGCTGGTGAACGGCGCTATTTAGGGCTGTCCTCGGGCCCTACAAGACGTCAACATGCCGGCTTTTTACCCACACACACACACACCATTTTATGGTTATTTCATATTAGGGTGGCCCCCTTTAGGTTGCCCTACTACTACAGTAGTTATGGCATAACTCAATTGCTAAGCAGAGTTAGGGTGAGGTAGGTCAGGTTCGTTTCTGATAGCCGTTACGAAAACAACTGTTATTTTGATGGTCTCAACATTTCCCTATATATACCTATGGTACAAAACAGAAGTTTGGATCCTGTCAAATCTCTATAGGGTATAATCTTCTATATGGCATATCAATAGAGACTATACAACCATACCAGTGAACGATCGGATTGTTCAACAGAGATAGAGACTGGTGTATGGCACAATCAACATAGGATCTTTTTAGTACTCTATATTGTAGAAGAAGAACTATACTGATTCCTATACAAATTTATGCCTGATATGGGTCACGACCCTCATTTATTTTTGCAGATTTACAACTAAGATACGTCTCCATTCCTATTTTTATTCTTAATCCTATTTTTATCCTTTTTAATCTAGTATATAGATTTATGTATATATTTAGAAATATACTAAAGGTTGTTCTATATTTTGTACTTCCACGTGACTCCTATTGTATGAGTGCCTGTCTATATTTAAACTACTAGTGTATGCTTTATCTTGAAAGGGGTGATTCAAAATAGACAAGAACACCAAACCACGGTAAGGCCTCATGCACACGACCGTTGTGTGCATCCGTGGCCGTTGTGCCGTTTTCCGTTTTTTTTCACGGACCCATTGACTTTCAATGGGTCCGTGGAAAAATCTGAAAATGCACCGTTTGGCAGCCGCATCCGTGATCCGTGTTTCCTGGCCGTGAAAAAAATATGACCTGTCCTATTTTTTTCACGGCCAACGGTTCACGGACCCATTCAATCAATGGGTCCGTGAAAAATCACGGATGCACACAAGATTGTCATCCGTGTCCGTGATCCGTGTCCGTTTTTTCCTATCATTTCAATGGCAAACTTGACTTAGATTTTTTTTTTCATTTTTCATGTCCATGGATCCTCCAAAAAACAAGGAAGACCCACGGACGAAAAAACGGTCACGGATCACGGACCTACGGACCCTGTTTTTGCGGACCTTAAAAAAAACGGTCGTGTGCATGAGGCCTAACAGTGAGGGAGCCGTCTTATATCTAATTTAGATGAACTATTTCCTCTCAGTCTATGGCAGGCAATAATTAGATCTGTATTGCTTGAAAAAAGGCCCAGCAAGTGGACTGAAACGTTGCATGGGCGAATAAAGGACACAATTTCTTTCACCATATGGAGGTGCCGTGGAATTTCTTCTATATTTGAATCAGGTGATTTCGTGAGAATCCATATCTGCTGGCACTCCTTATATTTTTTGACAGATTGAGCATGCCTGCTGTAGGCTGTCCGGGCATGCTGGGAGTTGTAGTTTTGCAACGGCTGGAGGGCCGCAGGTTGGGCACCCCTCATCTAATGTATACAATGTAATCCATCTGTTTCCATATAGATGTGCATACAGTGCCCGTACTGCCTGGTAAAATCATATCTGCTAGAATATTTCCCAAATGTCTCATCATTATTGGCGATCAGTGTAATCACCAGCATATGTGTACAGTTATATCTAGCAGAAATTGAGGATGGCTTACCTGTGTATACTGCTCCGATTGTGTACTGCCGATTGTAAAAAAAACATGGCGCCTCACCGTGCAATATATCACACTGCGCATGCGCACTAAGAAAAATTATAGAACAGAAAAAACAAATAATAAGAGCAAACAAATAATAATGGAATCAAAGCACTGTTATGGGTCATCAGTGGAATAGTGCTGGAGAACCGCTACGTGCCGCAACTACGCGCACTTCTGCGGAACTAACTGCATGTCAGTATATTATGTATATACAGTATGTCGTAATTATGCCAAAAACTTGAGTAAATCAGATAATAAATAACCGCCATTACGTTTATTTATCAGATCCGCAGAGGAGATTATTTCACAGCCGCAAAATATAACTCCGTGGTCAGAAACTTGAACTTTATTGTTGGGTACATTCATTTTTGGCTTTACATGATGACATTTGTAGCAGGGATGATCCTCATTATAAAATTCTAGTTATTTTGGTGATTGTTGTTGATTACTTCAGTAACGATTTTAAGAACACAAAGACTACGGGAAGAAGATCTTCAACTCTGCAGAGAATGTTACAAATTAAATCAGCAGTTTGTGCTCCAGAGCTGCTTTTCCTCCTGCACATGTTATCAGAACGGGCACTCATTTTGGAATTACAGAACTAAATATTCACCACCCGATATTTCCTGCCTCCACGTCTGCTGTAAATGACTCCCACAGTCACGTCTCTTTGCCTTCTCTGCCTTCTGTGATTTAGTAGTTAAGGATGTCCACATGACATTCTAGGAAAACGTGAGCGTTAGGCCTCATGCACACGGCCATAGCCTTTTTTGTGGTCTGCAAATTGTGGATCTGCAAAACATGGATACCAGCTGTGTTCATTCCACATTCTGTGGATCGATCGCTCGGCCCTCTGTTAGAACTCTCGTCCGCTAAAGAGACAAAAATAGGACATTTTCTGTTTTCTTTTGCGGCCCAGTTGAAATGAATAGGTCCACATCTGATTTGCAAAAAATGCGGATTTGATGCGCACCAAAAAACTACGGTCATGTGCATGAGCCCTTAAAGGAGTATTCTGGTAAAGTAACTTCATTTTTTAAAAACGGTGTTAAGGCTGCAAGCTGTGACCCAACCAGAACCCATACCTATACATACAACCAGAACCCATACCTATACATACAACCAGAACCTATACCTATACATATAACCAGAACCCATACCTATACATATAACCAGAACCCATACCTATACATACAACCAGAACCCATACCTATACATACAACCAGAACCCAAACCTATACATACGGCCAGAACCCAAACCTATACATACAACCAGAACCCATACCTATACATACAACCAGAACCTATACCTATACATACAACCAGAACCCATACCTATACATACAACCAGAACCCATACCTATACATACAACCAGAACCTATACCTATACATACAACCAGAACCCATACCTATACATACAACCAGAACCTATACCTATACATACAACCAGAACCCATACCTATACATACAACCAGAACCCATACCTATACATACAACCAGAACCTATACCTATACATACAACCAGAACCCATACCTATACATACAACCAGAACCCATACCTATACATACAACAGAACCTATACCTATACATACAACCAGAACCCATACCTATACATACAACCAGAACCTATACCTATACATACAACCAGAACCTATACCTATACATACAACCAGAACCCATACCTATACATACAACCAGAACCTATACCTATACATACAACCAGAACCCATACCTATACATACAACCAGAACCCATACCTATACATACAACCAGAACCTATACCTATACATACAACAGAACCTATACCTATACATACAACCAGAACCCATACCTATACATACAACCAGAACCTATACCTATACATACAACCAGAACCTATACCTATACATACAACCAGAACCCATACCTATACATACAACCAGAACCTATACCTATACATACAACCAGAACCCATACCTATACATACAACCAGAACCCATACCTATACATACAACCAGAACCTATACCTATACATACAACCAGAACCTATACCTATACATACAACCAGAACCCATACCTATACATACAACCAGAACCCATACCTATACATACAACCAGAACCCATACCTATACATACAACCAGAACCTATACCTATACATACAACCAGAACCCATACCTATACATACAACCAGAACCCATACCTATACATACAACCAGAACCTATACCTATACATACAACCAGAACCCATACCTATACATACAACCAGAACCCATACCTATACATACAACCAGAACCTATACCTATACATACAACCAGAACCTATACCTATACATACAACCAGAACCCATACCTATACATACAACCAGAACCCATACCTATACATACAACCAGAACCCATACCTATACATACAACCAGAACCCATACCTATACATACAACCAGAACCCTATACCTATACATACAACCAGAACCTATACCTATACATATAACCAGAACCCATACCTATACATACAACCAGAACCCATACCTATACATACAACCAGAACCTATACCTATACATACAACCAGAACCTATACCTATACATACAACAGAACCTATACCTATACATACAACCAGAACCCATACCTATACATACAACCAGAACCTATACCTATACATACAACCAGAACCCATACCTATACATACAACCAGAACCTATACCTATACATATAACCAGAACCCATACCTATACATACAACCAGAACCCATACCTTTAACTAATTGTAGACTGACGTCAGAAATAACAGTTAAGGAAAGATGTAATTTAATAAAAATATTTAAAAAATGCAATGAAAGTGATTGATTGGTTTTTATTTTTTATTACGTTATGATTTATAAATTTTTATATTGTTATGTGATGTTCATTATTAGTTATTATTATCTTACCATTAAGTGTACTATTTTTTTTACATTATTGTAATGTTTAGGATTATTTTATCAGTATTATTTCCTTTTTATTATTACTATTATTATTTACTATTTATTATTATTTTGTTCAGGGTGTAAAAGTGGCCCTATATGAAACATCTGAGGACATGGGTGATCTACTACCTGCCCAAAGAGTGCCAAAGTGCTGTAGATCCCTCTTACAGGTGGATTGCCTCTGGAATAGGCTTACTGATGACCCTTCTTGGAGAATGTCGATTTTTTTTCCTCCAGACCTACTGCATGTTAGGCAGAGACCTCCTTATATAAATGACAGTGTCAGGCTGGGGTGCCTAGGGCTCACCAGTAAAATTTATTTTGGGGGCCCACCGTACGGATATATTCAAATATTACCTGCTCACACAGCAGCAAGATGCTACCAGATGATTGAATATGGAGGTCTCTGCAGCAACTTTGAGAAGGTAGATCCGGGGGAGAAGAGGACAATGGTAGCTTTCCTCTATACCTAGAAGTCGTCTCAGCTCTGATTGTGTCTATAATAATAAGCCTTGGAGTTTCTTTAATAATCTATCAAGTTTTTTTATATGAACATAGGCTGGTTGAGGTGCTGTACATTGAATATATGTATGTAGTGCAGTAAGTCTACTGTGTTATCTGCCACTTGTGCAGGAGGTGGGAGACTTGGGGCCCACCTTGCTCAGGGGATTCACCTGTACCCCTGTGGGCCAGTCCAAGCCTGATAAAGGACTCCTAAGTAGAGTTGAGCGAACACCTGGATGTTCGGGTTCGAGAAGTTCGGCCGAACATCCCGGAAATGTTCGGGTTCGGGATCCGAACCCGATCCGAACTTCGTCCCGAACCCGAACCCCATTGAAGTCAATGGGGACCCGAACTTTTCGGCACTAAAACGGCTGTAAAACAGCCCAGGAAAGGGCTAGAGGGCTGCAAAAGGCAGCAACATGTAGGTAAATCCCCTGCAAACAAATGTGGATAGGGAAATTAATTAAAATAAAAATTAAATAAATAAAAATTAACCAAAATCAATTGGAGAGAGGTTCCATAGCAGAGAATCTGGCTTCCCGTCACCCACCACTGGAACAGTCCATTCTCAGATATTTAGGCCCCGGCACCCAGGCAGAGGAGAGAGGTCCCGTAACAGACAATCTGGCTTCATGTCAGCAGAGAATCAGTCTTCATGTCATAGCAGAGAATCAGGCTTCACGTCACCCACCACTGTAAGAGTCCATTTTCATAAATTTAGGCCCAGCACCCAGGCAGAGGAGAGAGGTCCCGTAACAGAGGATCTGGCTTCATGTCAGCAGAGAATCAGTCTGCATGTCATAGCAGAGAATCAGGCTTCACGTCAGCCACCACTGCAACAGTCCATTGTCATAAATTTAGGCCCAGCACCCAGGCAGAGGAGAGAGGTCCCGTAACAGAGGATCTGGCTTCATGTCAGCAGAGAATCAGTCTGCATGTCATAGCAGAGAATCAGGCTTCACGTCAGCCACCACTGCAACAGTCCATTGTCATAAATTTAGGCCCAGCACCCAGGCAGAGGAGAGAGGTCCCGTAACAGACAATCTGGCTTCATGTCAGCAGAGAATTAGTCTGCATGTCATAGCAGAGAATGAGGCTTCACGTCAGCCACCACTGCAACAGTCCATTGGCATATATTTAGGCCTAGCACACAGGCAGAGGAGAGAGGTCCCGTAACAGACAATCTGGCTTCATGTCAGCAGAGAATCAGTCTGCATGTCATAGCAGAGAATGAGGCTTCACGTCACCCACCACTGCAACAGTCCATTGGCATATATTTAGGCCTAGCACACAGGCAGAGCAGAGAGGTCCCGTAACAGACGATCTGGCTTCATGTCAGCAGAGAATCAGTCTGCATGTCATAGCAGAGAATGAGGCTTCACGTCACCCACCACTGCAACAGTCCATTGGCATATATTTAGGCCTAGCACACAGGCAGAGCAGAGAGGTCCCGTAACAGACGATCTGGCTTCATGTCAGCAGAGAATCAGTCTGCATGTCATAGCAGAGAATGAGGCTTCACGTCACCCACCACTGCAACAGTCCATTGGCATATATTTAGGCCTAGCACACAGGCAGAGCAGAGAGGTCCCGTAACAGACAATCTGGCTTCATGACAGCAGAGAATCAGTCTGCATGTCATAGCAGAGAATGAGGCTTCACGTCACCCACCACTGCAACAGTCCATTGGCATATATTTAGGCCTAGCACACAGGCAGAGCAGAGAGGTCCCGTAACAGACAATCTGGCTTCATGTCAGCAGAGAATCAGTCTGCATGTCATAGCAGAGAATGAGGCTTCACGTCACCCACCACTGCAACAGTCCATTGGCATATATTTAGGCCTAGCACACAGGCAGAGCAGAGAGGTCCCGTAACAGACAATCTGGCTTCATGACAGCAGAGAATCAGTCTGCATGTCATAGCAGAGAATGAGGCTTCACGTCACCCACCACTGCAACAGTCCATTGGCATATATTTAGGCCTAGCACACAGGCAGAGCAGAGAGGTCCCGTAACAGACAATCTGGCTTCATGACAGCAGAGAATCAGTCTGCATGTCATAGCAGAGAATGAGGCTTCACGTCACCCACCACTGCAACAGTCCATTGGCATATATTTAGGCCTAGCACACAGGCAGAGCAGAGAGGTCCCGTAACAGACAATCTGGCTTCATGTCAGCAGAGAATCAGTCTGCATGTCATAGCAGAGAATGAGGCTTCACGTCACCCACCACTGCAACAGTCCATTGGCATATATTTAGGCCTAGCACACAGGCAGAGCAGAGAGGTCCCGTAACAGACAATCTGGCTTCATGTCAGCAGAGAATCAGTCTGCATGTCATAGCAGAGAATGAGGCTTCACGTCACCCACCACTGCAACAGTCCATTGGCATATATTTAGGCCTAGCAGACAGGCAGAGCAGAGAGGTCCCGTAACAGACAATCTGGCTTCATGACAGCAGAGAATCAGTCTGCATGTCATAGCAGAGAATGAGGCTTCACGTCACCCACCACTGCAACAGTCCATTGGCATATATTTAGGCCTAGCACACAGGCAGAGCAGAGAGGTCCCGTAACAGACAATCTGGCTTCATGTCAGCAGAGAATCAGTCTGCATGTCATAGCAGAGAATGAGGCTTCACGTCACCCACCACTGCAACAGTCCATTGGCATATATTTAGGCCTAGCACACAGGCAGAGCAGAGAGGTCCCGTAACAGACAATCTGGCTTCATGTCAGCAGAGAATTAGTCTGCATGTCATAGCAGAGAATCAGGCTTCATGTCAGCCACCACTGCAACAGTCCATTGGCATATATTTAGGCCTAGCACACAGGCAGAGGAGAGGTTCATTCAACTTTGGGTAGCCTCGCAATATAATGGTAAAATGAAAATAAAAATAGGATTGAATGAGGAAGTGCCCTGGAGTCCAATAATATATGGTTATGGGGAGGTAGTTAATGTCTAATCTGGACAAGGGACGGACAGGTCCTGTGGGATCCATGCCTGGTTCATTTTTATGAACGTCAGCTTGTCCACATTGGCTGTAGACAGGCGGCTGCGTTTGTCTGTAATGACGCCCCCTGCCGTGCTGAATACACGTTCAGACAAAACGCTGGCTGCCGGGCAGGCCAGCACCTCCAAGGCATAAAAGGCTAGCTCTGGCCACGTGGACAATTTAGAGACCCAGAAGTTGAATGGGGCCGAACCATCAGTCAGTACGTGGAGGGGTGTGCACACGTACTGTTCCACCATGTTAGTGAAATGTTGCCTCCTGCTAACACGTTGCGTATCAGGTGGTGGTGCAGTTAGCTGTGGCGTGTTGACAAAAGTTTTCCACATCTCTGCCATGCTAACCCTGCCCTCAGAGGAGCTGGCCGTGACACAGATGCCTTGGCGACCTCTTGCTCCTCCTCTGCCTTGGCCTTGGGCTTCCACTTGTTCCCCTGTGACATTTGGGAATGCTCTCAGTAGCGCGTCTACCAACGTGCGCTTGTACTCGCGCATCTTCCTATCACGCTCCAGTGCAGGAAGTAAGGTGGGCACATTGTCTTTGTAGCGTGGATCCAGCAGGGTGGCAACCCAGTAGTCCGCACAGGTTAAAATGTGGGCAACTCTGCTGTCGTTGCGCAGGCACTGCAGCATGTAGTCGCTCATGTGTGCCAGGCTGCCCAGGGGTAAGGACAAGCTGTCCTCTGTGGGAGGCGTATCGTCATCGTCCTGCCTTTCCCCCCAGCCACGCACCAGTGATGGACCCGAGCTGCGTTGGGTGCCACCCCGCTGTGACCATGCTTCATCCTCATCCTCCTCCACCTCCTCCTCATCCTCGTCCTCCTCGTCCTCCAGTAGTGGGCCCTGGCTGGCCACATTTGTACCTGGCCTCTGCTGTTGCCAAAAACCTCCCTCTGAGTCACTTCGAAGAGACTGGCCTGAAAGTGCTAAAAATGACCCCTCTTCCTCCTCCTCCTCCTCCTCCTCCTGGGCCACCTCCTCTTCCACCATCGCCCTAAGTGTTTTCTCAAGGAGACATAGAAGTGGTATTGTAACGCTGATAACGGTGTCATCGCCACTGGCCATGTTGGTGGAGTACTCGAAACAGCGCAACAGGGCACACAGGTCTCGCATGGAGGCCCAGTCATTGGTGGTGAAGTGGTGCTGTTCTGTAGTGCGACTGACCCGTGCGTGCTGCAGCTGAAACTCCACTATGGCCTGCTGCTGCTCGCACAGTCTGTCCAGCATGTGCAAGGTGGAGTTCCACCTGGTGGGCACGTCGCATATGAGGCGGTGAGCGGGAAGGCCGAAGTTACGCTGTAGCGCAGACAGGCGAGCAGCAGCAGGATGTGAACGCCGGAAGCGCGAACAGACGGCCCGCACTTTATGCAGCAGCTCTGACATGTCGGGGTAGTTGTGAATGAACTTCTGCACCACCAAATTCAGCACATGCGCCAAGCAAGGGATGTGCGTCAAATTGGCTAGTCCCAGAGCTGCAACGAGATTTCGCCCATTATCACACACCACCAGGCCGGGCTTGAGGCTCACCGGCAGCAACCACTCGTCGGTCTGTTGTTCAATACCCCGCCACAACTCCTGTGCGGTGTGGGGCCTGTCCCCCAAACATATGAGTTTCAGAATGGCCTGCTGACGTTTACCCCGGGCTGTGCTGAAGTTGGTGGTGAAGGTGTGTGGCTGACTGGATGAGCAGGTGGAAGAAGAGGAGGAGGAAGCCGAGAAGGAGGAGGTGGCAACAGGAGGCAAAGAATGTTGCCCTGCGATCCTTGGCGGCGGAAGGACGTGCGCCAAACAGCTCTCCGCCTGGGGCCCAGCTGCCACTACATTTACCCAGTGTGCAGTTAGGGAGATATAGCGTCCCTGGCCGTGCTTACTGGTCCACGTATCTGTGGTTAGGTGGACCTTGCCACAGATGGCGTTGCGCAGTGCACACTTGATTTTATCGGATACTTGGTTGTGCAGGGAAGGCACGGCTCTCTTGGAGAAGTAGTGCCGGCTGGGAACAACATACTGTGGGACAGCAAGCGACATGAGCTGTTTGAAGCTGTCTGTGTCCACCAGCCTAAATGACAGCATTTCATAGGCAAGTAGTTTAGAAATGCTGGCATTCAGGGCCAGGGATCGAGGGTGGCTAGGTGGGAATTTACGCTTTCTATCAAATGTTTGTGAGATGGAGAGCTGAACGCTGGCGTGTGACATGGTTGAGACGCTTGGTGACGGAGGTGGTGGTGGTGGTGTTGGTGGTACATCCCCTGTTTGCTGGGCGGCAGGTGCCAACGTTCCTCCAGAGGCGGAGGAAGAGGCCGAGGCGGCAGCAGCAGAAGAGGCCGAGGCGGCAGCAGCAGAAGAGGTAGCAGGGGGAGCCTGAGTGACTTCCTTGGTTTTAAGGTGTTTACTCCACTGCAGTTCATGCTTTGCATGCAGGTGCCTGGTCATGCAGGTTGTGCTCAGGTTCAGAACGTTAATGCCTCGCTTCAGGCTCTGATGGCACAGCGTGCAAACCACTCGGGTCTTGTCGTCAGCACATTGTTTGAAGAAGTGCCATGCCAGGGAACTCCTTGAAGCTGCCTTTGGGGTGCTCGGTCCCAGATGGCGGCGGTCAGTAGCAGGCGGAGTCTCTTGGCGGCGGGTGTTCTGCTTTTGCCCACTGCTCCCTCTTTTGCTACGCTGTTGGCTCGGTCTCACCACTGCCTCTTCCTCCGAACTGTGAAAGTCAGTGGCACGACCTTCATTCCATGTGGGGTCTAGGACCTCATCGTCCCCTGCATCGTCTTCCACCCAGTCTTGATCCCTGACCTCCTGTTCAGTCTGCACACTGCAGAAAGACGCAGCAGTTGGCACCTGTGTTTCGTCATCATCAGAGACATGCTGAGGTGGTATTCCCATGTCCTCATCATCAGGAAACATAAGTGGTTGTGCGTCAGTGCATTCTATGTCTTTCACCGCTGGGGAAGGGCTAGGTGGATGCCCTTGGGAAACCCTGCCAGCGGAGTCTTCAAACAGCATAAGAGACTGCTGCATAACTTGAGGCTGAGACAGTTTCCCTGGTATGCATGGGGGTGATGTGACAGACTGATGGGGTTGGTTTTCAGGCGCCATCTGTGCGCTTTCTGCAGAAGACTGGGTGGGAGATAATGTGAACGTGCTGGATCCACTGTCGGCCACCCAATTGACTAATGCCTGTACCTGCTCAGGCCTTACCATCCTTAGAACGGCATTGGGCCCCACCATATATCGCTGTAAATTCTGGCGGCTACTGGGACCTGAGGTAGTTGGTACACTAGGACGTGTGGATGTGGCAGAACGGCCACGTCCTCTCCCAGCACCAGAGGGTCCACTAACACCACCACGACCATGTCCACGTCCGCGTCCCTTACTAGATGTTTTTCTCATTGTTATGGTTCACCACAACAACAAATATATTATTTGGCCCAATGTATTGTATTCAAATTCAGCGGGATATAAATTTGAGGCCTAGTATTTAGGCGCTGGGTGACCGGTATGGATTTAGTGACAGAATTAGACTTGGAAATGCACAGAAGCGTGTGTGTGTGAAGTTATTCTGAATGACCCAATGTGCACCTTGAATATTATATACCCTTTTAGGGATAGATTTCAAATAGCTCTGATATAGCAGAAACCACTAAATTATGAAATTGTTAAATTGGGAATTGTATTTAAACCCAGAACAAAAAATGTGCTTTGACGGACACTAAATAACTTTCCCAGCCACAACAGGACAGCGTTAACGAGAGATTTAGCAGGATATAAATTTGAGGCCTAGTATTTAGGCGCTGGGTGACAGGTATGGGTTTAGTGACAGAATTAGACTTGGAAATACACAGTAGCGGGTGTGTGTGAAGTTATTCTGAATGACCCAATGTGCACCTTGAATATTATATACCCTTTTAGGGATAGATTTCAAATAGCTCTGATATAGCAGAAACCACTAAATTATGAAATTGTTAAATTGGGAATTGTATTTAAACCCAGAACAAAAAATGTGCGTTGACGGACACTAAATAACTTTCCCAGCCACAACAGGACAGCGTTAACGAGAGATTTAGCAGGATATAAATTTGAGGCCTAGTATTTAGGCGCTGGGTGACCGGTATGGATTTAGTGACAGAATTAGACTTGGAAATGCACAGAAGCGTGTGTGTGTGAAGTTATTCTGAATGACCCAATGTGCACCTTGAATATTATATACCCTTTTAGGGATAGATTTCAAATAGCTCTGATATAGCAGAAACCACTAAATTATGAAATTGCTAAATTGGGAATTGTATTTCAACCCAGAACAAAAAATGTGCTTTGACGGACACTAAATAACTTTCCCAGCCACAACAGGACAGCGTTAACGAGAGATTTAGCAGGATATAAATTTGAGGCCTAGTATTTAGGCGCTGGGTGACAGGTATGGGTTTAGTGACAGAATTAGACTTGGAAATACACAGTAGCGGGTGTGTGTGAAGTTATTCTGAATGACCCAATGTGCACCTTGAATATTATATACCCTTTTAGGGATAGATTTCAAATAGCTCTGATATAGCAGAAACCACTAAATTATGAAATTGTTAAATTGGGAATTGTATTTAAACCCAGAACAAAAAATGTGCTTTGACGGACACTAAATAACTTTCCCAGCCACAACAGGACAGCGTTAACGAGAGATTTAGCAGGATATAAATTTGAGGCCTAGTATTTAGGCGCTGGGTGACAGGTATGGGTTTAGTGACAGAATTAGACTTAGAAATACACAGTAGCGGGTGTGTGTGAAGTTATTCTGAATGACCCAATGTGCACCTTGAATATTATATACCCTTTTAGGGATAGATTTCAAATAGCTCTGATATAGCAGAAACCACTAAATTATGAAATTGCTAAATTGGGAATTGTATTTCAACCCAGAACAAAAAATGTGCTTTGACGGACACTAAATAACTTTCCCAGCCACAACAGGACAGCGGTAACGAGAGATTTAGCAGGATATAAATTTGAGGCCTAGTATTTAGGCGCTGGGTGACAGGTATGGGTTTAGTGACAGAATTAGACTTGGAAATACACAGTAGCGGGTGTGTGTGAAGTTATTCTGAATGACCCAATGTGCACCTTGAATATTATATACCCTTTTAGGGATAGATTTCAAATAGCTCTGATATAGCAGGAACCACTAAATTATGAAATTGCTAAATTGGGAATTGTATTTCAACCCAGAACAAAAAATGTGCTTTGACGGACACTAAATAACTTTCCCAGCCACAACAGGACAGCGGTAACGAGAGATTTAGCAGGATATAAATTTGAGGCCTAGTATTTAGGCGCTGGGTGACAGGTATGGGTTTAGTGACAGAATTAGACTTGGAAATACACAGTAGCGGGTGTGTGTGAAGTTATTCTGAATGACCCAATGTGCACCTTGAATATTATATACCCTTTTAGGGATAGATTTCAAATAGCTCTGATATAGCAGGAACCACTAAATTATGAAATTGCTAAATTGGGAATTGTACTTCAACCCAGAACAAAAAATGTGCTTTGACGGACACTAAATAACTTTCCCAGCCACAACAGGACAGCGGTAACGAGAGATTTAGCGGGATATAAATTTGAGGCCTAGTATTTAGGCGCTGGGTGACCGGTATGGATTTAGTGACAGAATTAGACTGGGATATGGCCAAAAAATAACCACACTATTGCTGGTTAAATGCACTTGGTGACGGGCGCAGCTTGCCCCTGATTTAGTATATGGCCAAAAAATGAACAGACTATTGCTGGTTAAATGCACTTGGTGTCACAGCTTGACGCACCACACTACTGAGGGTTAAATGCACTTGGTGACGGGCGCAGCTTGCCCCTGATGTAGTATATGGCCAAAAAATGAACAGACTATTGCTGGTTAAATGCACTTGGTGTGACAGCTTCACCCTGATGTAGGCTTTAGCCAAAAAACAACCACACCATTGAGGGTTAAATGCACTTGGTGACAGGCGCAGCTTGCCCCTGATTTAGTATATGGCCAAAAAAATGAACAGACTATTGCTGGTTAAATGCACTTGGTGTGACAGCTTCACCCTGATGTAGGCTTTAGCCAAAAAACAACCACACCATTGAGGGTTAAATGCACTTGGTCGCAGCTTGGATGCACTTGGTCGCAGCACCGCACAAGACACAAAATGGCCGCCGATCACCCCAGAAAAAAGTGACTGACAAACGGTCTGGGCAGCCTAAAAACAGTGAGTGAGCATTTGAATTTCAGCAGCTCAATGATGCACAGCTGCAGATCGATCGATTAATCAAGTGAAGTCCTTTGGAGGAGTTAATCTGCCTAATCTCGCCCTACGCATCCGCAACCTCTCCCTACTCTAATCAGAGCAGAGTGACGGGCGGCGCTATGTGACTCCAGCTTAAATAGAGGCTGGGTCACATGGTGCTCTGGCCAATCACAGCCATGCCAATAGTAGGCATGGCTGTGACGGCCTCTTGGGGCAAGTAGTATGACGCTTGTTGATTGGCTGCTTTGCAGCCTTTCAAAAAGCGTCAAGAAAGCGTCACAAAAGCGCCAAGAAAGCGACGAACACCGAACCCGAACCCGGACTTTTACGAAAATGTCCGGGTTCGGGTCCGTGTCACGGACACCCCAAAATTCGGTACGAACCCGAACTATACAGTTCGAGTTCGCTCATCCCTACTCCTAAGTGTTGCAGGGAGTGACCAAACTTGAGTCCATCTTGGATATTATTTTATGTATAGCTGCCGTCTCTTCACTGTACCCTATAGTCCCCCATGAAAAGGGAATGGAGGCAGATTTCAATATGGAGGCAGAACAAAGGGCAAAACTGATTCGTTTTGGACCGCTTGTGAGATCCCTGAACGGATCTCACAAACGGAAACCAAAACGCCAGTGTGAAAGTAGCCTTATTTTGTGTGTTGCATTTCCCTCTCATTTGTATTAAGGCCTGAGGGAGACTCCTGTTCGTCCTTCCTTTTGGATGAACAGCTTGTCTCAGTCCTGACATTAGTACCAGGGTCCTATAGGGTGAGTTCGGACACCTCTGGGATCTGTTCATACTGGAAGTTAGTCAGGACTTTGATTAGGGTTTTACTATGAGGTGTCCATCTCCTTTCCCTAGTTTCCAGGCCTTATTCCCTCACCCCTTTCCCTCCTATGTTCGGTGTGGTGCTTCCCTCGCACACCCGAACATGACAACTACTACTAGTATGTTTAACATCAGTTTTATCAACTTTCTTTTCCTTTTTGTCAGGAAATTTAATTTGAATATTTTCCCAGAAACCCAAAGATATGCAAATTACCTTTTCAGCAGAAGTAAGATATGCTAATGTGCAGATATGTTTCCCAGAAACCAAGAGCAGCGTTGCCTGGCTTACAATAATAGTATCAATTCTCATTTGGTCATTTGACCATAGCGCGTCATTTTTCATGTGCTGCTGATTTAAAACTTCACTTTTATTTTGATCTCATTAAAGGATCAACTAATGCTAACTATTATTTACAAATACACTGTGAAACTTTTTTTAAACTTTCAGTAGGTATAAGGCAGATAGCTTAAGTAGGTTATTTCTTCTGAGGTATATGGAGTGTTGCTGTTTATATTTTATTTACATTTAGCTACTAGTAACACTGTAGTATAAAGCAGCCAGTGCTCTCTGGATGGCTACATTTTCTTTCATTTCGGCTCTGCTAGTATACTCTTGTTTCCTCTAACGAGCTACCTGCTTACTACTGATTCTAAAAACACACACAGATCCTCGCCTGCACGATCCCATGAACACGTCAGTTTGTCGGCGAAATATGTTGGGAGGCAGGGTGTGCGTCTGTGTGTGTTTTTACAATTTGCAGTGTTACTAGTAGCTAAATGCAGCTCAAGAAAAATATAAACAGCAACACTGTCCGCCCGACCCGGGTTTCGCCCAATGGCTTCGTCAGGGGCTCTGCATAGCATAACACCGGCACCTATTTAAGTCCCCCATTAAACACTTCCGTGTCAAACCTCCTATGATGAGGTCAATTTTTATTTTATTTTTTTGACAATTAGGTGGCTATACCTCGATTATATAGCATATAGCATGTTTTAACATACACAGTAAATATACATACAAATTAATATTGTAAAATCCAATGTAATTTCATACAAAATCTTCTATAAAACATATTATCTAAAAATAATAAATAGAAAAACACTTAAATATTCACAGTTACCAAGCAATTACCATTCCCTACTTCTATAGCTATAGTTTACCTATTAGGGAGATAATTAAGACCTACCTATATAAAATCCTACATAGCTGCTCTGATGTCCCAATCGATGTTCAACCCATTTGGTTGGAGGGTGCCCATGTCATAAGTCCACTGCGCTTCTTTTTTATTTATCTGTTTGACAGGGTCCCCACCCCTCCAATGTTTCACAACCCGTTCCACAGCCCTGAATTTCAGACCAAAAGTTTTTTTTTTATAGAAATTTTTTAAATGTGCCGAGACACTATGTGTCTCCAAACCTCTCTTGATGTTACCAATATGTTCACTTACTCAGATTTTTAATTCATATAAGGTTCTTCCTACATATTGTAAACCGCAGGGGCACTCTAGGACATAGATCACACCTGCGGTTTCACAAGACATATTGCCCCTAATTTTGAACTCCTTTTTATTCACTGCAGACACAAGTTTATTTTCATTCAGAATTCTTTTGTTTTCCTTATTCCTATTCTTGCAGCCCATACAGAAGCCACACCACGTAAAACGGTCAGTCTCTCTGGTGGTCTTTGTCTGTTTATCTATGCCGCTGTGGACGATTTTATTTCTTAAAACGGGTGCCCTTTTAAAAATAAATGGAGGTTTTTTGGGGACTAAGTCACCAATGACAGGGTCACTTTTCATGATATTCCAATTTTTCCTATTATTTTTTTTTTATCTCTGGATAGGCTGAGGAATATGTTGTTAAGAATGCATATTTGTGTCGATTATTTTCCTGATTATTAGTATTTTTGGTTGCTACTTTGTTTTCTCTAGTATCAATACTTTCCCTCACTTCCTCTCTCTGTCTTTCTAATAAATCTGCTGTATATCCCTTTTCTTTAAACCTTTTCAGGATAACTTCACTTTGTGCGTCATAATCCTCCAATTTTTTGCAATTCCGTTTCATACGTTGGAATTGGCCTTTTGGGATATTTTTGATCCATGGGTTGTAGTGACAGCTGCTACTATCAATATAGCTGTTTCTGTCAGTTGCTTTAAAATAGGTGATAGTTTGTATCTCACCTTGAAGGAGGGAGATTTCCAGATCTAAAAACTGCACTTTTTCTTTACTGATGTTTTCTGTGAAAACAATGTTCCACATATTGTCATTAATATATATCAAGAATTCCCTTAAAGCTGACTCTTCCCCCTGTCATATGCAAAGGCAGTCATCTATGAATCTCTCCCATATGCATAGCCTTCCTTTTATTCTAGATGAAAACAGCAAGCTATCAATATATTTGTGTTCCCAATAGGCCATAAAAAGGTTCGCAAAACTTGGTGCGAATTTTGCACCCATTGCGACTCTGGAAATCTGCACATAAAAATCCTCCTCAAACCAAAAATAATTGTGTTTTAAACAATAATTGATGCATTCTAAAATAACGTTTTTTTGAGCCTCATCCATCTGATTATCCTGGTCCATAAAAAACTTCACACTGGAAATCCCAATCTCTATAGGTATTATTGTATATAGGGATGTGACATCCACAGTCATGAGTATAGTGTCCTCTGTAACCTGGCCTAAATTCTTTAAAAGCTCAAGCACTTGTCCTGTATCTTTCAGATAGGAATAGGTTTTTGGTACGTATCTCTGCAAGTACGTATCTAATATATATTCAGAGACTCTGCTAGTAATTGAATCCAGACCAGAGACAATTGGTCTCCCTGGAGGTTTTTTTGGTTCTTTGAGTACAATAAATAGGTTTTCATTTAAAAGTACCGTGGATGCTGCACTATGTTGGCGTTTCTTTGAAGGTGCTGGAGTGTAGGAGATTTCGCTGGGCAGCGTGGAGCGAGGAACAGGGTGTCTGCCTATGAGAAACAACATTTTTTCCTGTGTGCTACGTGTTTGCAGGGAGAAGCGCGGACCAGAACCCATTTTCTTCTAGTGGTCTTAAAGGGGTATGCTCATCTTATATAGTGATGACACATTATAATGCTAGAATGTAGCATCACTTTGTGATCTGTGACGATCCGGCCTCCAGGACCCTCCACTTAAGCGGCCACGGTGCTGATTCAGTGTTGCATCGTTTTCCCAGCTCAGCGACGCCCCCACTTTAATTCACTGGAGAAAATGTTATGAAAGTTGCGCTTGTGGTTCCCACTGTGCTTGCGGCTTTCCATGCAGGACGCGCTGCGGATACTTTAGAAATGTGGACCTTCTGGAAGTAGGTGATAATAAACTCTGACAGAACAAGGTCTTACACATTCATTAAATACATGAAAGAACATTTCCCCCAAAAATAGAATAGTGGACATGTTTTATTTTTATTAATTTATTATTTTTTATCCAGTTTACTATAAAAGTAGCATTTAAAACTAAAACAGCAATAAAAGCTTGTTAAGTTTGCTCTGCGGGTCATGGTTATTTTGATTGTTTTTAGCATATATTGACCATGTGTGTCATCTACAGTATGTTATCTTCATGCCATGCAAATCTGGAGTCACCCTTGTGCGGCCCTGTGGCCAGGGATGCACCCAGACTTTCTGCTGCCTGAGGCGAAAACTGAAACGGCGCCCCCCCCCCCCCAACCCCCAGTACTGGGGGTATGTGCAATGGGTTTGTTCTGTTGTAATGTTAATGTAGTGCAGCTCACATTCAGTATGTTCAACAGAAGCTATGTTGGTGTGGATAGAACTATCAATCCAGGTCCAGCTCTCTCTGGGGCTTAGGTTGTGGGCTGGCCCCACCCCCTATTTCCAGAAGATTCCAGTCAGAGTAGCTGTAGAGAAGGAGGAGTGAAGGAGAAGACTCCATGTGCTCCTCCCCCTTACCCCCCACACTCCAGCTTAAAGCCCTGCAGCATCCAGCATATCCACAAACTCCAGGCGATAAAAGCTAGAAAAAACTAGAGAAGGAGGATTTGTATTGCTACAGTGAGAGAGAGACAGTAAGGTAACCCAGCTTATAGTGTTCCAGACCCTGCTGCTGCAAAGGGGAAACAAGTTAAAACACCCTATGCACCCCAGACTAGTGGACACTACAGCAACGGTTGCCAGAACACAGTTATTAGCCAGAGCTGTAGTATATATTTTAGCCATAGTAATCTGTGGGACAATGCCGTATTCATCTGCATGGCTCCAGCTTGGACATCTGGGAGGATTTTGCACTTTGTACAGAGATTTGCTGGATGTGCTTCAGTTTCTCTGCACCCAGTAAAGAGAGACATTTCTTAAGTACAATCTGACCTGGTCTTTGACGCTCTTAACAGCACACGCTGACCACTGCATTTCCATCACGTGCCCAGCATCCACATGAAGATTAATACTATGGGCACCCTCTAAATTACCATCAGGCAGGGAGCCCACAGCTAAAGGGAGTGCCCAGAGAAAACACAACCGTGCTGAAGACTCCCCAACATTGTTTGTATTGTTAGTATTGTTAGGGTAATCTCTAATAAGGTATGAATTTAATACTTATACTATTTATCCTCTAGATATGGGTCTAATAGAAAGATGATAGCAATAATAAATCCCTAAGTTTATGAAATATATAAACAATAATTGTTGGGTATTTGGGGCACAATATCTATCTATCAATTATCTATCTATCTGTCTGTCTGTTTTTTAGACAAAAAAAAGTATTGCATGCAGGACTTTTTTTCCCCGTCTAAAAAATGGATCTCAGACGGAAATGGCTCAAACGGATGAAAGATGTGGCGTGCCAGAACCGCAGGGGCTACACGTGAGGTGCACGGTGGGCCGATGAGGGGCCAATAATAACACAGTTCATCGGTTTACTCACGGTTAGCAGAAAGCCTCCCTGGGCCAGCAGCACAGTGATGAGGAAGACAGCACGAAATCCTCCGGGGCACGCTCTGTGGTAGGAAGTACCAGCCTAGATGGAGGTTGAGGTGCCCTTGATGTTAGGGGTGCTTAGGGTGCTTGTTGCAGCTGGGTCCCTTGGTGGTATTTGTCGTGATGCCAGTACCGTTAATGGTGGTACAACCAGTTGCAATTAAATTGAAGAATGAAGTAGACAGTGGTAGGATACAACTCACAACTTTTACTGGAGTTGGTTCCAGTTGCGGCATATACATCCAGACAGAATACAGTCTTTTGTTCTTTAGAGGGATCCTGTTGATCCACTGTTAATAGGTTTGGCTGGGTTTTACCTTCACTTCAAGGTCCCTTTTAAACCAATGTAATTTGGTGAGGTTACCTGTGGCTAAAGTATCCTTCACCTGGATTCCCAAAGGTCTTTGATGCCTGGGTAGTGGCTTTTATCCTTTGGTTTTTTAGTCTTTCCTTTCTTTGTCCCTTTCTGGACTAGACTTTTACCTAAGCAGTTTGGTGCTTGATCTGCACTTAATCACAGATCAGACCTGAGCTGGGCTGGATATCCCAGAGTAGTGCTATCCCCATCTAGTGGAGGGATGTATAAATTACACCTAGCCAGCCTAGGAACAGGGATACAACAGGTGATATAATGCAAATAACATGCAATGCAATAATGCAGTTTTACAGTCATTTTGCAGTTCCCACGTGTCCTGAGTGGGACGCTGCACAACTGATGTTACAGGATCTGTTTTTTTTACAGGATCCTGTTTTTGTTTAGTTTTTTTCTCTTCTACTGAGTGATCAGAAGAATAGAAAGCTAAATGTGATGTGAACTCAGCCTTAGGGCTCATGCACACGACCGCCGAGCCCGTATTGAGGCCCGCAAACAGCGGTTCCAGAATATACCGGCCCCGGTCATTTTTGCACCGCACCACCGATGTGGACCCATTTACTTGAATGAGTCCGCAATCTTGAAGCACCAGTGCAGAACGTAGGCATGGAACCCCACAGAAGCACGCCTCTGCATCGCAAAAAAACATAACCTGTTCTATTTTTTGCGGTATCACGGACCCATTCAACTTGAATGAGTCTGGATCTGTCGGTGAAATCCGCACTGATGCTGCCTATGCATTGGAGATCGCGAACTGACGTCTTCAATGCATGGAACAGCCGAGCAACTGCCGTGTGCATGAGCCGTTAAGTCTCATTCTCGTGTGCTGTATGTGTTTTCATCTGTGTATTCATACATTAGTGTTTTACCACGGTCCGTGGGTCTTGTCTGTGTTTATGGATCCATAACGCCCTTTACAGTCTGTGAGTCAGTGAAAACCACAGATGCCAACTGTGTTTCATCCGTGTTTCACAGATCATTAGGAAGAGAAGCTTTGAAAATAATTTTTCAGCTGTGCAGTGTCAGTGGAACACAGATGACACACGGACAGCGAAAAACGGACACAAGGACCCAACACAGATCCTTCACGGACATCTTCACGGAGCCTTCACTGTCCACCTTTTCATGGAATCGAGCACGGTCGTATGAAATAAGTTTTACTTGGAGGATATGGGAGACACTATTGAGTCAGTGAAAACTACAACAGTGGTGCTTTGCCTATATAAAGTCCAGGGACCTGTGTAAGAAGAAATGCACAGTGTGCGGCACTCGCCTAAAATCAATACTTTATTCCAATATTAAGAATCCAGTGGGTAACGGACGCGGGGATAACAGATGGCTTTCTCCAGCTGTGCTACAAGTGCTCATGGTAGGTGTTCATACATAGAAAGGGACCAAATCAATTACAGGCATAATCAGTCAGTAATTTCTAGTGTATAAAAATTAATATCCGGCATAATTAATAATAGATATAGTGTCCCTGTAGTGATATCCACTGCTGTAGAGTTATAAATATATAAAATGACAGCAGAGTGAATATGAAATATAAATTCATCACCAAGGTGCACCCAGCGCTAGTGATGAGACAAGGTCATTACTGTCCCCATAGACCTACAATAGACATAAGGTGTAATGCCAGAAGAGACCACTAGATGGCACAAAATACACTAATAGGGAGATAAGGGAGACAAGACACATGGCTGAGAATTTGAGGGACAGATTGGGTATGGCAGACCCTGGTCCACTATCTGCCCCGATACATTTGCCCTAAAAAAAAAAAACGGGTGTTTCCCACATTTAAATTGCACTGATAGCCCTCTTATGCTTAATGGTGATACGTTTACCCATCCGGTTCATCGAGATCTATATCGTTTTAAATATGTAGTTTACAGTCTCCAATAACCTGGTAAAGGGCTCTATGTGGTAGAGACCACGTGGACTTCAAAAATTGACTTCATCGACACAGGTACATCATTCGCCAAAAAGTGGTGACACTTCCAGCGCGCAAGTATTTTGCGGTCACAAAGAGCAAGACCTTCGTTTTTGAACAATAGGTCCCATCGCTCCACCGCGTAGTGGAGGTGATAGGGGTCCGCTTTAGGAAAAACGTGAGCTTTTTTGGATATTCACTGCAGTCACCTGGGTCAGCCTATCCTACCATCATGCATCCGGATAGTGTCGTTTCTCATTGGTATTGATAGTTTTTAACCCCTTCAGGCGATTTTCATTTTTTTTCATTTCCATTTTTCACCCCCTGACTTCCTGGAGCCGTAAACTTTTTCTTTTTTTTTTTCTTACGTCCACATTGTTGTATGTTGTTGTTTTTGTGGGACAAGTTGTACTTTCGAATGGCCCCATTTAATATTGTAAATGATGTAGTGGGACACTGGAAAAAAATTGTTTTATGGGTTTTGTTTTTACATCCCTTCCTATCCAGTAAAACTGACCTCTTATCTTCATTCTTCGGGTCAAGTGTAACGCCGTTTCAGCCATGTTTTTTTCCAATCCTATCCAACCCCTTTGTTAAGAATGTTGGTGTGATTCATATTATCTGGTAGATGTCCAGGTGTCACCATTAGAGATGGCCTTGCGGATCGCCCGGCGTTTGTTTCACTGCAAAATTTGCGTGTTCGCGATTTGCCGAGCATGCGAACGTATGGAGATATTCGCGCCCGCCATATTCTTTTACATTGTGAAGAACTTTGACCCATGACACATCCATCAGGTGGTACAGGACAGCCAATTGAGACCCCCTACCTTATAAATAAACCTGATCTGGCTGCCATTTTACATTCAGTCTTTTGCCAGTGTAAGGAGAGGTTACTGTGCGGAGCAGGGACAGGCTGTTAGGGACACCAAACGCTCGCTAATAGGGCCACAAAAGTCCTTTTAAGGACTAGTATAGGTGTGCTATCTATATGTGTGATACACAGAGGGGTGCGATATACCTATAATATACTGTGTTATAATGAGTCAAAAACACATAGATCTATATAGTGATCACCTGGAAGTCAGGGGCTAGGGGCTTACTAGGACCATTTTTATATAGGGTAAGGTTCCGGACGCGGTCGCTCTTATCAGGGCGGGTGGTCTGTGGTTAGTCTATCAGGGCCAGAATAGCACCCCCCTGTAGGGCTGTATCAGGGACAGTTCTTTGCCCACCCTGTCCTTCAATACCACATCATCACCTAGGCAAGGATAGGTGTTTTTTTTTCTCTTTCCCTGCTGGATTCATCGATGTGCACTGGAACCCCCCAGATTGTGGTTGGACATATGGTTTCTGATTTGGTACCGCCGAGCACCTGATTTAGTGCCGCCGAGCACTTGTTATTGCCGACCACTAGGGATGAGCGAACTCGAACTGTATAGTTCGGGTTCGTACCGAATTTTGGGGTGTCCGTGACACGGACCCGAACCCGGACATTTTCGTAAAAGTCCGGGTTCGGGTTCGGTGTTCGTCGCTTTCTTCGCGCTTTTGTGACGCTTTCTTGGCGCTTTTTGAAAGGCTGCAAAGCAGCCAATCAACAAGCGTCATACTACTTGCCCCAAGAGGCCATCACAGCCATGCCTACTATTGGCATGGCTGTGATTGGCCAGAGCACCATGTGACCCAGCCTCTATTTAAGCTGGAGTCACATAGCGCCGCCCGTCACTCTGCTCTGATTAGCGTAGGGAGAGGTTGCGGCTGCGACAGTAGGGCGAGATTAGGCAGATTAACTCCTCCAAAGGACTTGATTAACTGATCGATCTGCAGCTGTGGATCATTGAGCTGCTGATCCTCAATTGCTCACTGTTTTTAGGCTGCCCAGACCGTTTGTCAGTCACATTTTTCTGGGGTGATCGGCGGCCATTTTGTGTCTTGTGGTGCGCCAGCACAAGCTGCGACCAAGTGCATTTAACCCTCAATGGTGTGGTTGTTTTTTGGCTAAAGCCTACATCAGGGTGAAGCTGTCACACCAAGTGCATTTAACCAGCAATAGTCTGTTCATTTTTTGGCCATATACAAAATCAGGGGCAAGCTGCGCCTGTCACCAAGTGCATTTAACCCTCAATGGTGTGGTTGTTTTTTGGCTAAAGCCTACATCAGGGTGAAGCTGTCACACCAAGTGCATTTAACCAGCAATAGTCTGTTCATTTTTTGGCCATATACAAAATCAGGGGCAAGCTGCGCCTGTCACCAAGTGCATTTAACCCTCAATGGTGTGGTTGTTTTTTGGCTAAAGCCTACATCAGGGTGAAGCTGTCACACCAAGTGCATTTAACCAGCAATAGTCTGTTCATTTTTTGGCCATATACAAAATCAGGGGCAAGCTGCGCCTGTCACCAAGTGCATTTAACCCTCAATGGTGTGGTTGTTTTTTGGCTAAAGCCTACATCAGGGTGAAGCTGTCACACCAAGTGCATTTAACCAGCAATAGTCTGTTCATTTTTTGGCCATATACAAAATCAGGGGCAAGCTGCGCCTGTCACCAAGTGCATTTAACCCTCAATGGTGTGGTTGTTTTCTGGCTAAAGCCTACATCAGGGTGAAGCTGTCACACCAAGTGCATTTAACCAGCAATAGTCTGTTTATTTTTTGGCCATATACTACATCAGGGGCAAGCTGCGCCCGTCACCAAGTGCATTTAACCCTCAGTAGTGTGGTTGGTCAAGCTGTGACACCAAGTGCATTTAACCAGCAATAGTCTGTTCATTTTTTGGCCATATACTACATCAGGGGCAAGCTGCGCCCGTCACCAAGTGCATTTAACCAGCAATAGTGTGGTTATTTTTTGGCCATATCCCAGTCTAATTCTGTCACTAAATCCATACCGGTCACCCAGCGCCTAAATACTAGGCCTCAAATTTATATCCCGCTAAATCTCTCGTTACCGCTGTCCTGTTGTAGCTGGGAAAGTTATTTAGTGTCCGTCAAAGCACATTTTTTGTTCTGGGTTGAAGTACAATTCCCAATTTAGCAATTTCATAATTTAGTGGTTTCTGCTATATCAGAGCTATTTGAAATCTATCCCTAAAAGGGTATATAATATTCAAGGTGCACATTGGGTCATTCAGAATAACTTCACACACACCCGCTACTGTGTATTTCCAAGTCTAATTCTGTCACTAAACCCATACCTGTCACCCAGCGCCTAAATACTAGGCCTCAAATTTATATCCTGCTAAATCTCTCGTTACCGCTGTACTGTTGTTGCTTGGAAAGATATTTAGTGTCCGTCAAAGCACATTTTTTGTTCTGGGTTGAAGTACAATTCCCAATTTAGCAATTTCATAATTTAGTGGTTTCTGCTATATCAGAGCTATTTGAAATCTATCCCTAAAAGAGTATATAATATTCAAGGTGCACATTGGGTCATTCAGAATAACTTCACACACACCCGCTACTGTGTATTTTCAAGTCTAATTCTGTCACTAAACCCATACCTGTCACCCAGCGCCTAAATACTAGGCCTCAAATTTATATCCTGCTAAATCTCTCGTTACCGCTGTCCTGTTGTAGCTGGGAAAGTTATTTAGTGTCCGTCAAAGCACATTTTTTGTTCTGGGTTGAAATACAATTCCCAATTTAGCAATTTCATAATTTAGTGGTTTCTGCTATATCAGAGCTATTTGAAATCTATCCCTAAAAGGGTAGATCATATTGAAGGTGCACATAGGGTCATTCAGAATAACTTCACACACACCCGCTACTGTGTATTTCCAAGTCTAATTCTGTCACTAAACCCATACCTGTCACCCAGCGCCTAAATACTAGGCCTCAAATTTATATCCCGCTAAATCTCTCGTTACCGCTGTCCTGTTGTAGCTGGGAAAGTTATTTAGTGTCCGTCAAAGCACATTTTTTGTTCTGGGTTGAAGTACAATTCCCAATTTAGCAATTTCATAATTTAGTGGTTTCTGCTATATCAGAGCTATTTGAAATCTATCCCTAAAAGGGTATATAATATTCAAGGTGCACATTGGGTCATTCAGAATAACTTCACACACACCCGCTACTGTGTATTTCCAAGTCTAATTCTGTCACTAAACCCATACCTGTCACCCAGCGCCTAAATACTAGGCCTCAAATTTATATCCTGCGAAATCTCTCGTTACCGCTGTCCTGTTGTAGCTGGGAAAGTTATTTAGTGTCCGTCAAAGCACATTTTTTGTTCTGGGTTGAAATACAATTCCCAATTTAGCAATTTCATAATTTAGTGGTTTCTGCTATATCAGAGCTATTTGAAATCTATCCCTAAAAGGGTATATAATATTCAAGGTGCACATTGGGTCATTCAGAATAACTTCACACACACCCGCTACTGTGTATTTCCAAGTCTAATTCTGTCACTAAACCCATACCTGTCACCCAGCGCCTAAATACTAGGCCTCAAATTTATATCCTGCTAAATCTCTCGTTACCGCTGTACTGTTGTTGCTTGGAAAGATATTTAGTGTCCGTCAAAGCACATTTTTTGTTCTGGGTTGAAATACAATTCCCAATTTAGCAATTTCATAATTTAGTGGTTCCTGCTATATCAGAGCTATTTGAAATCTATCCCAAAAAGGGTATATAATATTCAAGGTGCACATAGGGTCATTCAGAATAACTTCACACACACCCTCTACTGTGTATTTCCAAGTCTAATTCTGTCACTAAACCCATACCTGTCACCCAGCGCCTAAATACTAGGCCTCAAATTTATATCCTGCTAAATCTCTCGTTACCGCTGTACTGTTGTTGCTGGGCAAGATATTTAGTGTCCGTCAAAGCACATTTTTTGTTCTGGGTTGAAATACAATTCCCAATTTAGCAATTTCATAATTTAGTGGTTTCTGCTATATCAGAGCTATTTGAAATCTATCCCTAAAAGGGTATATAATATTCAAGGTGCACATTGGGTCATTCAGAATAACTTCACACACACCCGCTACTGTGTATTTCCAAGTCTAATTCTGTCACTAAACCCATACCTGTCACCCAGCGCCTAAATACTAGGCCTCAAATTTATATCCTGCTAAATCTCTCGTTACCGCTGTCCTGTTGTAGCTGGGAAAGTTATTTAGTGTCCGTCAAAGCACATTTTTTGTTCTGGGTTGAAATACAATTCCCAATTTAGCAATTTCATAATTTAGTGGTTTCTGCTATATCAGAGCTATTTGAAATCTATCCCTAAAAGGGTATATAATATTCAAGGTGCACATTGGGTCATTCAGAATAACTTCACACACACCCGCTACTGTGTATTTCCAAGTCTAATTCTGTCACTAAACCCATACCTGTCACCCAGCGCCTAAATACTAGGCCTCAAATTTATATCCTGCTAAATCTCTCGTTACCGCTGTACTGTTGTTGCTGGGCAAGATATTTAGTGTCCGTCAAAGCACATTTTTTGTTCTGGGTTGAAATACAATTCCCAATTTAGCAATTTCATAATTTAGTGGTTTCTGCTATATCAGAGCTATTTGAAATCTATCCCTAAAAGGGTATATAATATTCAAGGTGCACATTGGGTCATTCAGAATAACTTCACACACACCCGCTACTGTGTATTTCCAAGTCTAATTCTGTCACTAAACCCATACCTGTCACCCAGCGCCTAAATACTAGGCCTCAAATTTATATCCTGCTAAATCTCTCGTTACCGCTGTACTGTTGTTGCTTGGAAAGATATTTAGTGTCCGTCAAAGCACATTTTTTGTTCTGGGTTGAAGTACAATTCCCAATTTAGCAATTTCATAATTTAGTGGTTTCTGCTATATCAGAGCTATTTGAAATCTATCCCTAAAAGGGTATATAATATTCAAGGTGCACATTGGGTCATTCAGAATAACTTCACACACACCCGCTACTGTGTATTTTCAAGTCTAATTCTGTCACTAAACCCATACCTGTCACCCAGCGCCTAAATACTAGGCCTCAAATTTATATCCTGCTAAATCTCTCGTTACCGCTGTACTGTTGTTGCTGGGCAAGATATTTAGTGTCCGTCAAAGCACATTTTTTGTTCTGGGTTGAAATACAATTCCCAATTTAGCAATTTCATAATTTAGTGGTTCCTGCTATATCAGAGCTATTTGAAATCTATCCCAAAAAGGGTATATAATATTCAAGGTGCACATAGGGTCATTCAGAATAACTTCACACACACGCTTCTGTGCATTTCCAAGTCTAATTCTGTCACTAAATCCATACCGGTCACCCAGCGCCTAAATACTAGGCCTCAAATTTATATCCCGCTGAATTTGAATACAATACATTGGGCCAAATAATATATTTGTTGTTGTGGTGAACCATAACAATGAGAAAAACATCTAGTAAGGGACGCGGACGTGGACATGGTCGTGGTGGTGTTAGTGGACCCTCTGGTGCTGGGAGAGGACGTGGCCGTTCTGCCACATCCACACGTCCTAGTGTACCAACTACCTCAGGTCCCAGTAGCCGCCAGAATTTACAGCGATATATGGTGGGGCCCAATGCCGTTCTAAGGATGGTAAGGCCTGAGCAGGTACAGGCATTAGTCAATTGGGTGGCCGACAGTGGATCCAGCACGTTCACATTATCTCCCACCCAGTCTTCTGCAGAAAGCGCACAGATGGCGCCTAAAAACCAACCCCATCAGTCTGTCACATCACCCCCATGCATACCAGGGAAACTGTCTCAGCCTCAAGTTATGCAGCAGTCTCTTATGCTGTTTGAAGACTCCGCTGGCAGGGTTTCCCAAGGGCATCCACCTAGCCCTTCCCCAGCGGTGAAAGACATAGAATGCACTGACGCACAACCACTTATGTTTCCTGATGATGAGGACATGGGAATACCACCTCAGCATGTCTCTGATGATGACGAAACACAGGTGCCAACTGCTGCGTCTTTCTGCAGTGTGCAGACTGAACAGGAGGTCAGGGATCAAGACTGGGTGGAAGACGATGCAGGGGACGATGAGGTCCTAGACCCCACATGGAATGAAGGTCGTGCCACTGACTTTCACAGTTCGGAGGAAGAGGCAGTGGTGAGACCGAGCCAACAGCGTAGCAAAAGAGGGAGCAGTGGGCAAAAGCAGAACACCCGCCGCCAAGAGACTCCGCCTGCTACTGCCCGCCGCCATCTGGGACCGAGCACCCCAAAGGCAGCTTCAAGGAGTTCCCTGGCATGGCACTTCTTCAAACAATGTGCTGACGACAAGACCCGAGTGGTTTGCACGCTGTGCCATCAGAGCCTGAAGCGAGGCATTAACGTTCTGAACCTGAGCACAACCTGCATGACCAGGCACCTGCATGCAAAGCATGAACTGCAGTGGAGTAAACACCTTAAAACCAAGGAAGTCACTCAGGCTCCCCCTGCTACCTCTTCTGCTGCTGCCGCCTCGGCCTATTCTGCTGCTGCCGCCTCGGCCTCTTCCTCCGCCTCTGGAGGAACGTTGGCACCTGCCGCCCAGCAAACAGGGGATGTACCACCAACACCACCACCACCACCTCCGTCACCAAGCGTCTCAACCATGTCACACGCCAGCGTTCAGCTCTCCATCTCACAAACATTTGATAGAAAGCGTAAATTCCCACCTAGCCACCCTCGATCCCTGGCCCTGAATGCCAGCATTTCTAAACTACTGGCCTATGAAATGCTGTCATTTAGGCTGGTGGACACAGACAGCTTCAAACAGCTCATGTCGCTTGCTGTCCCACAGTATGTTGTTCCCAGCCGGCACTACTTCTCCAAGAGAGCCGTGCCTTCCCTGCACAACCAAGTATCCGATAAAATCAAGTGTGCACTGCGCAACGCCATCTGTAGCAAGGTCCACCTAACCACAGATACGTGGACCAGTAAGCACGGCCAGGGACGCTATATCTCCCTAACTGCACACTGGGTAAATGTAGTGGCAGCTGGGCCCCAGGCGGAGAGCTGTTTGGCGCACGTCCTTCCGCCGCCAAGGATCGCAGGGCAACATTCTTTGCCTCCTGTTGCCACCTCCTCCTTCTCGGCTTCCTCCTCCTCTTCTTCCACCTGCTCATCCAGTCAGCCACACACCTTCACCACCAACTTCAGCACAGCCCGGGGTAAACGTCAGCAGGCCATTCTGAAACTCATATGTTTGGGGGACAGGCCCCACACCGCACAGGAGTTGTGGCGGGGTATTGAACAACAGACCGACGAGTGGTTGCTGCCGGTGAGCCTCAAGCCCGGCCTGGTGGTGTGTGATAATGGGCGAAATCTCGTTGCAGCTCTGGGACTAGCCAATTTGACGCACATCCCTTGCTTGGCGCATGTGCTGAATTTGGTGGTGCAGAAGTTCATTCACAACTACCCCGACATGTCAGAGCTGCTGCATAAAGTGCGGGCCGTCTGTTCGCGCTTCCGGCGTTCACATCCTGCCGCTGCTCGCCTGTCTGCGCTACAGCGTAACTTCGGCCTTCCCGCTCACCGCCTCATATGCGACGTGCCCACCAGGTGGAACTCCACCTTGCACATGCTGGACAGACTGTGCGAGCAGCAGCAGGCCATAGTGGAGTTTCAGCTGCAGCACGCACGGGTCAGTCGCACTACAGAACAGCACCACTTCACCACCAATGACTGGGCCTCCATGCGAGACCTGTGTGCCCTGTTGCGCTGTTTCGAGTACTCCACCAACATGGCCAGTGGCGATGACACCGTTATCAGCGTTACAATACCACTTCTATGTCTCCTTGAGAAAACACTTAGGGCGATGATGGAAGAGGAGGTGGCCCAGGAGGAGGAGGAGGAGGAGGAGGAAGAGGGGTCATTTTTAGCACTTTCAGGCCAGTCTCTTCGAAGTGACTCAGAGGGAGGTTTTTGGCAACAGCAGAGGCCAGGTACAAATGTGGCCAGCCAGGGCCCACTACTGGAGGACGAGGAGGACGAGGATGAGGAGGAGGTGGAGGAGGATGAGGATGAAGCATGGTCACAGCGGGGTGGCACCCAACGCAGCTCGGGTCCATCACTGGTGCGTGGCTGGGGGGAAAGGCAGGACGATGACGATACGCCTCCCACAGAGGACAGCTTGTCCTTACCCCTGGGCAGCCTGGCACACATGAGCGACTACATGCTGCAGTGCCTGCGCAACGACAGCAGAGTTGCCCACATTTTAACCTGTGCGGACTACTGGGTTGCCACCCTGCTGGATCCACGCTACAAAGACAATGTGCCCACCTTACTTCCTGCACTGGAGCGTGATAGGAAGATGCGCGAGTACAAGCGCACGTTGGTAGACGCGCTACTGAGAGCATTCCCAAATGTCACAGGGGAACAAGTGGAAGCCCAAGGCCAAGGCAGAGGAGGAGCAAGAGGTCGCCAAGGCAGCTGAGGGCAGGGTTAGCATGGCAGAGATGTGGAAAACTTTTGTCAACACGCCACAGCTAACTGCACCACCACCTGATACGCAACGTGTTAGCAGGAGGCAACATTTCACTAACATGGTGGAACAGTACGTGTGCACACCCCTCCACGTACTGACTGATGGTTCGGCCCCATTCAACTTCTGGGTCTCTAAATTGTCCACGTGGCCAGAGCTAGCCTTTTATGCCTTGGAGGTGCTGGCCTGCCCGGCAGCCAGCGTTTTGTCTGAACGTGTATTCAGCACGGCAGGGGGCGTCATTACAGACAAACGCAGCCGCCTGTCTACAGCCAATGTGGACAAGCTGACGTTCATAAAAATGAACCAGGCATGGATCCCACAGGACCTGTCCGTCCCTTGTCCAGATTAGACATTAACTACCTCCCCATAACCATATATTATTGGACTCCAGGGCACTTCCTCATTCAATCCTATTTTTATTTTCATTTTACCATTATATTGCAAGGCTACCCAAAGTTGAATGAACCTCTCCTCTGCCTGTGTGCTAGGCCTAAATATATGCCAATGGATTGTTGCAGTGGTGGCTGACGTGAAGCCTCATTCTCTGCTATGACATGCAGACTGATTCTCTGGTGACATGAAGCCAGATTGTCTGTTACGGGACCTCTCTCCTCTGCCTGGGTGCTGGGCCTGAATTTATGACAATGGACTGTTGCAGTGGTGGCTGACGTGAAGCCTGATTCTCTGCTATGACATGCAGACTGATTCTCTGCTGACATGAAGCCAGATCCTCTGTTGCGGGACCTCTCTCCTCTGCCTGGGTGCTGGGCCTAAATTTATGAAAATGGACTGTTGCAGTGGTGGGTGACGTGAAGCCTCATTCTCTGCTATGACATGCAGACTGATTCTCTGCTGACATGAAGCCAGATTGTCTGTTACGGGACCTCTCTCCTCTGCCTGGGTGCTGGGCCTAAATATCTGACAATGGACTGTTGCATTGGTGGCTGACGTGAAGCCTGATTCTCTGCTATGATATGAAGACTGATTCTCTGCTGACATGAAGCCAGATTGTCTGTTACGGGACCTCTCTCCTCTGCCTGTGTGCTAGGCCTAAATATATGCCAATGGATTGTTGCAGTGGTGGCTGACGTGAAGCCTGATTCTCTGCTATGACATGCAGACTAATTCTCTGCTGACATGAAGCCAGATTGTCTGTTACGGGACCTCTCTCCTCTGCCTGGGTGCTGGGCCTAAATTTATGACAATGGACTGTTGCAGTGGTGGCTGACGTGAAGCCTGATTCTCTGCTATGACATGCAGACTGATTCTCTGCTGACATGAAGCCAGATCGTCTGTTACGGGACCTCTCTCCTCTGCCTGGGTGCTGGGCCTAAATTTATGAAAATGGACTCTTACAGTGGTGGGTGACGTGAAGCCTGATTCTCTGCTATGACATGAAGACTGATTCTCTGCTGACATGAAGCCAGATCCTCTGTTACGGGACCTCTCTCCTCTGCCTGGGTGCTGGGCCTAAATATCTGACAATGGACTGTTGCATTGGTGGCTGACGTGAAGCCTGATTCTCTGCTATGATATGAAGACTGATTCTCTGCTGACATGAAGCCAGATTGTCTGTTACGGGACCTCTCTCCTCTGCCTGTGTGCTAGGCCTAAATATATGCCAATGGATTGTTGCAGTGGTGGCTGACGTGAAGCCTGATTCTCTGCTATGACATGCAGACTGATTCTCTGGTGACATGAAGCCAGATCCTCTGTTACGGGACCTCTCTCCTCTGCCTGGGTGCTGGGCCTAAATTTATGAAAATGGACTGTTGCAGTGGTGGGTGACGTGAAGCCTGATTCTCTGCTATGACATGCAGACTGATTCTCTGGTGACATGAAGCCAGATCCTCTGTTACGGGACCTCTCTCCTCTGCCTGGGTGCTGGGCCTAAATTTATGAAAATGGACTGTTGCAGTGGTGGGTGACGTGAAGCCTCATTCTCTGCTATGACATGCAGACTGATTCTCTGCTGACATGAAGCCAGATTGTCTGTTACGGGACCTCTCTCCTCTGCCTGGGTGCTGGGCCTGAATTTATGACAATGGACTGTTGCAGTGGTGGCTGACGTGAAGCCTGATTCTCTGCTATGATATGAAGACTGATTCTCTGCTGACATGAAGCCAGATTGTCTGTTACGGGACCTCTCTCCTCTGCCTGGGTGCCGGGGCCTAAATATCTGAGAATGGACTGTTCCAGTGGTGGGTAACGGGAAGCCAGATTCTCTGCTATGATATGAAGACTGATTCTCTGCTGACATGAAGCCAGATTTGTCTGTTACGGGACCTCTCTCCTCTGCCTGGGTGCTGGGCCTAAATTTATGAAAATGGACTCTTACAGTGGTGGGTGACGTGAAGCCTGATTCTCTGCTATGACATGAAGACTGATTCTCTGCTGACATGAAGCCAGATTGTCTGTTACGGGACCTCTCTCCTCTGCCTGGGTGCCGGGGCCTAAATATCTGAGAATGGACTGTTCCAGTGGTGGGTGACGGGAAGCCAGATTCTCTGCTATGGAACCTCTCTCCAATTGATTTTGGTTAATTTTTATTTATTTAATTTTTATTTTAATTAATTTCCCTATCCACATTTGTTTGCAGGGGATTTACCTACATGTTGCTGCCTTTTGCAGCCCTCTAGCCCTTTCCTGGGCTGTTTTACAGCCGTTTTAGTGCCGAAAAGTTCGGGTCCCCATTGACTTCAATGGGGTTCGGGTTCGGGACGAAGTTCGGATCGGGTTCGGATCCCGAACCCGAACATTTCCGGGATGTTCGGCCGAACTTCTCGAACCCGAACATCCAGGTGTTCGCTCAACTCTACCGACCACATCTATGCTTTTTGCTTAACTTTAATAATTACATTTATTTTCATTTTGAGGGATATCTTTTCCATTCACACGTCCGCAAAATGGTCTGCATCCATTCCACAATTTTGCGGAACGGGTGCAGACCCATTCATTTTCAATGAGGCCGGAATGTGCTGTTCACATCTGCATTTGCGGATCCGCACTTCCGCATCTGTGCTTCGGTTTCTGCGAAAAAATAGAACATGTCCTATTCTTGTCAGCAATTGCAGACAAGATTAGGCATTTTCTATTATAGTGCCGGCGATGTGCGGTCCACAAATTGCAGAATGCACATTGCCGGTGTCCGTGTTTTGCGGATCCTCAAAACGCTTACGGAATGGACCCTCATAGTAACATTATTAAACGTTACGTTTTATCTTCATGTATATTCTAATGGATTGCCTTCCTATGTTAGACAGTATATTATAGTGCATTTGTATTGTGCGGCAGTCGTGTGCGGTTCTGCTGCGATACTGCAGGTATCTAGAGGGACAAGCGTTATTGGAACAAATAATTTCTAATGATGTGATATACCAGCCCCCCCCCCCCAAAAAAAAAAAAACAGATTGAAGCGGGGTGTTACATACCAATATACTTTCTTTATAGTGCATTCGGGTACTGTATAGTGAATTTGCGCATGCGCGTACGCGAAAATTATATTGCCAATATTTTGCATTGAAATTTTTTATATGGAGATTGCAAATTCGAATAATACATCTGGTATGTCACTGTCCATGTTGTGGGACTATTTGCACACTTCTAGTAATTATTTCTTGGCTGTAAATACGAGCTGAAGGTTTTTCAGGTTCGCCTGCCATTAAAATGAACGGGACCCGCCGCGAGCTTGCGGTTTGCAAACATTTGATCACGTTCGCGAACCGTCCCAGCAGATGTTCGTCCATCGCTAGTCACCATTACTATACACAGTCCAAAGTTGTGCACAGACTGAAGTCTGCTCCCTCCCCTTTAAGCTGTTGAGAGTGACATTCTTCAAATAGTAAAACAAGAGTCACTTGATGGGTGTGAGGTAAGGTGTAACCTAAGGCCAGGGCAAGAAAGCAGAAAGATATTTGCACTCGGATGAGGAAGAAGCAACAGCTTTATAGTGGGCTCTCCAGGAGAATGTCAGGAAGAGATGGTCTACCACCTTCACCACCACCTTATGAGGACCTGTTTCCACCCGGCCAGCAAAACAATGTGTATTGTATCTACAACGAGGCCTTTCAGAGGGATTATTTACCACCACCTGACCCAGACAATGCTGTGGAACCCATACAGTTTCAAGACTTTCCCCATCCTCCCGACAACTGTGAACTGCCCCCATCATACTCATCAGAAGATCAACTACCACCACTAGATCTACCACCACCACTATATCTATATTCACCACAAGCTGCTAGAAATCCTGCTCGAAAGAGTAGTTGTTTGATCTGCTCTGTGATTAACTTCATCCTCTGCCCGCCGCTTGGAATCTTTCCTCTGTTTTACTCTTTGAAGGTAACGCTTACATGGAATGGCAATAGGCTAAAAAAATGTATAATCCTGGCAAAAGAGTGCGACAAAGTCACTCAAAGGGGTCATCATTAGTTTTTTGAGCCAACAGAACTGCGCATTCCTGCAAAAGCAACTGCAGGCAGCTTGCAGAAGAACCCCTCTTAACCCTTATATGCAAGCTACCTGCATGCTCACTGTAGACAACAGCAGAACTTCACCTAATTCCCCCTCTGTGTAAGGAGAAAGTCCTGTAGAGGGTCCTGTAGAGAGACCTGTAGAGGGTCCTGTAGCGGGTTCTGTAGAGAGACCTGTAGAGGGTCCTGTAGAGAGCCATGTACAGAGTTGTATAGAGTCCTGTAGAGAGCCCTGTAGAGGGTCCTGCAAGGAGTCCTGTAGAGAGCCCTGTAGAGGGTCCTGTAGAGAGTCCTGCAGGGAGTCCTGTAGAGGGTCCTGCTTCTAGAACAGATAAGAAGATAGTACAGTTTCACACTACAAGCAGGGCAGCCGCTGTTCAGTGTCTTTGCCCAAAAAATTGCCCAGAGACAAAGAGGTCTCCTGGCTGACAAAATCAAACACAGGCTCACCTTACCGATCTCCCTCCCCTCAATTTCTTCTGCCTGGTTCTTCTTGACATGCCGGAATTGATCGCTTACTGCGATGGGGCACTGCTGCAGGGATCCAAGAAGTGTCAGAAAGGGAACGCTAAGCTGAGGGCCACTCACTTTATACGATCTGGGCCTGTTTAAAGGGAACCTGTCATCAACTTTATGCTGCCCATACGGAAGGCAGAATAAAGTAGAGACAGGGGAGTTGATTTCAGCGGTCTGTCATTTATAAGTTACAAGTAAGTGGTTGCCGAGAACCAACATCACAATCATTGCAGACCGGGCCTGGAAAAGAGTCATGGCCACCTGAGAAGAGTCCTGGTTATTCATAAATTCCTGCTCTCCTGCCCACCTGCTGATGACTGACTGGCTTCTACCTAGTTGTCTACCTTTCTCTCTAGGAGACAACTGCCAACCATCAGCAGATGGGGGAGAGCGCAGGAGATTATGAATAACCAGGACTCTTCTCAGGTAGATTTGACTCTTTTCAAGGCCTGTGTTGCAATGATTATGATGCTGATTCTCGGAAACCACTTCCTTTTAGCTCATGAGTGACACAGCGCTGAGATCAGCATTACTGTCACTATTTCATGCTGCCCTCAGTGAGGTCAGCATAAAGTTGATGACCGGTTCCCTTTAAAGGGAATGCATACATTTTTTATTATGTTTTCATTTTACAATAAGATTGTTTTTGAACCCATTTCAGACACAGATGACATTTTTCAATCTGACATATTATAATAATTTTTCAATGTTATCACGTATCCAACCAATTAGTGGTAAATTTCAGTTAATATATTTGACCTTTATGTGAAAGAAAAAATCTAAAATTGACAGAAAATTTGGAATTTCTCTGCTTTTAAGGCATGTTTTAATACCTCATAAAATAGTTATTAATCAACATTCCCCATATGTCCGCTTTATGTCAGCATTATTTTGTAAATGTAATTTTATTTTTTTAGGACGTTAGAAGACTTAGAAAAATGTCATAAGCAATTTTTTAAACTTTCAAGAACCCACGTTTTTAAGGACCAATTCAGTTACAAAGTCATTATGACAGGCTTACATAATAGAAATCAGGCAGAACTGCCTCATACCTTGTACACAGAATATGTCATAGCCACATAAGTAAATAGTCCAAATACTTTTTCCAGATGATGCTGACTAGTAATGCTGGCTAAGGCCAACTAACAAAAATTTGGGCAACTTTTAGTTTTCTATCTTCAGATTTATCCTAACGTTTCCCTTTGTCGACAGTTAGTTGTTCTGGGGAAATAAAAGACCATATATCTCCAAATTGACAGAAATCTGAATCTCTGAACATTAAGTCCATCACCCAACGGGCTACGAAGAAGCCACATCTGGGCAAGAAGGGTTATTTTTAGATTTTTGCCAACATGGCTTTTAAGGTATTTAACAAATTGTTTATTATAGAAGAACAATTAAAATAATGGAAGCGCCGTCTCCATCAAATAACAGACATGAATGTCACCTGATGGACCGCACTGACTATGAGGCCTAATGCACATGGATGTATCTATCTGCAAATAAAATGTTTTGGTATTTTTTAGAGATATATCTGTAGATTCCAGTACATTGTACAGCTGAATACATAATACATGGAGAAAATACTACAGAGTTTTTTAGCCATGGAATATCTTCCATTTGCTAATGTTGAGGTCTATAGAGTCTTTGCCTTCAATGCTAAAGTTTGAGGCAACTTTAGAGTAGAGATTTAATAAATGTTAAATACACAGGGGTGTCATCAACAGGAAAAAATAGGTTTTATAAAAAAATATATATATCAAACCCAGAGGCGTAACTACCATAGCGACAGACCATGCGACTGCTATGGGGCCCAGGGCAAGAGGGGACCCAGTCTTAGTTGGAACTATCTCCTCTTCTACGGGAGGGGAAAATTTGGTCAGGACTCTATCCTCTAAAAGGAACAACTTTTAGCAAATTAGGCAGTGGAAAATGGCCCATGGGTCAT
Source organism: Bufo gargarizans (assembly GCF_014858855.1). NCBI lineage: Eukaryota > Metazoa > Chordata > Amphibia > Anura > Bufonidae > Bufo > Bufo gargarizans. The sequence goes on along the minus strand of NC_058080.1, from coordinate 375,168,971 downwards.
TGAAAAGGGTTTAGGCAGAAACCCTTCTGTCCTGTGTGTGGGGCCTGGTTTGATCCTTGCTATTGGGCCCTTACTTCTCTACGTATGCCACTGATCAAACCAATGATGCTAATTAACATCACGTGTTAAGTCACGCCCCCAAACCATTCCCCCTTTTTCCAGCGTAAACTTGGTCGATGAGGACTGGCTGCTACCAGAGCGAAGGAAGGAGGACAGGCTGGTAAAACCACTGGAGCTATTGCAATGTGATAAACTGAGAAGAACACAAGCAGGTACACTAAAATAAAGTCACCACGATATCTGTATGGAACCGATTCCACCGAACCTCTAGCCTAATAATACTGCATCCCGCTATTGGACACAGGTGCACTGGGATTTTCCCGTTGTTAGACATAGTGTATACATTGGAGGACTTTATGCCACTTTTATCACATGTCAAATATTGTTTGATAAATTTGTCTTATCCTTAATGCTAACAATTTTGTCTAGAATAATTCCTCCAGTTTTCCTACTCCACCCCCTACTGGAGTGCGATTGCAATTTTTTTTTGCTGACTTTTAAAAAAAGTCCTATTGATAAATCTTGAGTGAAGCTTATTAACATAACTAACCACACCCACTTCCCACCCATATTTCAAAACGGGACTGAGTGGTGAAAAATGTGAAAAGTTACAGAATTCTGGAGTAAAAGCAAGATAAATCAGGGCCTGTCACAGGGCGCCGGCTTTGCGCTCCTTCCCCTCAGCCCCGCCGGCACCCTGCGGTTGTTCGGAGCGAGGACGTGTGTTGCAACCTCATCTCCAGAGCTCCCATGGTTGCTGTGAGGAGTCTGAGCGCCGAGCTGGCACTCGGCGCTCAGCTATATCAGGGGGATGAGTCATGTGACGCTGGCTAAGTCACATGACTCCTTCCCTCCTCTATTTAACAGGCAGCCTGCTGGCCACAGGTTGTCTGTAATTTAGGTCCTATACCTTGTGTATCTTCCCTGTGACATTGCTGTTTGGTATTTGGATTGCTGCTTGCTCCTTGTGTCCGGTTGCATCTCCTGGTATTTGACTCCTGCTAGACTTTGACTTTTCCTCGCCTGCTCCCTGTATCTAAGTTGCTTCTCCTGGTATTTACTCCCGGTTTGTGCATTGACTTTGCTTCTGCTTGTCCCCTGGTACCGCCTTGACCTCCTGGTTTAGACCAGGCTTGTTTGACCATTCTGTGTTTGTCTCCTCCTCACTTACTCAGGTTAGGGATCGCCACCCAGTTGTGCTCTGTTACCTAGGATGGGTAAGTGCAAGTAGGCAGGGACAGAGGTGTGGGTGGAGTCAGTTTGTCACCTATCCCCACCCCCTTCTCGTGACAGGGCCATTGCGTCTGGTGTAAATTGGTAATAGCGAAATATATCAGTCAACAATTACAACTGTGTGCACAGTATTAGGCCTCATGCACACGACAGTTGTTGGGTCCCATGTCCGTTGTTCCGTTTTCCAATGGGTCCGTGAAAAACTCTGCTAATGCACCGTTTGTCATCCGTGTCCGTGATCCGTGTTTCCAGTCCGTGAAAAAAATAGGACCTGTCCTATTTTTTTCATGGACAACGGTTCGCGGACCCATTCAAGTCAATGGGTCCGTGAAAAAACACGGAGGCACGCAAGATTGTCGCCCGTGTCTGTTTTTTTCCTATCATTTGCATGGCAAACTTGACTTAGATTTTTTTTTTACTTTCCTTCATGTCTGGTGATCCTCCAAAAATAAAGGAAGACAAACGGAAACAAAAACGGACACGGATCACGGAACAAAGGAACCCCTTTTTGCGGACTGCAAAAAAATACTGTTGTGTGCATGAGGCCTTTCTGGCGTATTTAAAGGACACTAAGCATAGTATTAGTATTCAAGTCCTGAAGTACAATGGTGATCCCACTGAGTCTGTACTTTGTAGGACCACCTTTTGCTGCAGGTCTTTTGGGGTCTGTCTCTAACAGCTTTGCACATCTAGAGGCTGACATTTTTGCCCATCCTTCTTTGCAAAATTTCTCATGCTCAGTCAGACTGGATGGAAGCTTCTGAGAACAGCAATTTACAAGTCTTACCACAGATTCTCAATGGGATTTAGGTCTGGACCATGTTATACCGAGAATACACGACACACAGGTGGACTAATAATTAAGTGATTTCTGAAGGCAATTAGCCATTATTTTGGAGTATCAGAGTACAGAGCGCTTAATACAAAATCTATCTATCTATCTATCTATCAACTATCTATTTATCTAATATCTATCTATCTATCATATATATATCCCATATCTATCTATCTCTTATCTATCTATTCTATCTATCTATCTCTCTATATCTACCTCTATTTATCTATATATATTTCTATCTATTTATCTATCTCATATCTATCTAATATACTGTATATCTATCTAATAACAGAAGAAAACAGCAGCACAGTTAGAGATAAGATGGTCGGGTGCAAAATCCTCAGGGATGACTAAGAAAAGAAGAGGGATGTGCACTCCTCAGTATCTTATGGGGTGCTGTGGTATACGGGTCAGAAGACCTAAAGTAATAGTTAGGAGGAAACCACGCACACTTGAGCAAGTTCAAAATATGCAAAGTGGATTTATTGTGGTACAACCCAAAATGTGCATAAAAAAAGTGCTCAGCAGAACAAAAATTGAACATCAATGGAACACTTATACGGTAAGTAGGTTAAGTGTAAGTACTACAGCTCTTAAAGTCCAGTAATGCCGTGTAAGATCCCGTGAAGATGCAATAATTTTGTATAGACGTTTCGGTCGTGGCTGACCTTTCTCAATATATATCGCTGTAATGTAAAGAGAGCAATGAGTATAAAGAGCAAGCATCCGGGTGTCAGAAGTACTAAGGGAAATAACCTCAATATATACAATATATACACCTATTTATATATTATGGATTTAGAAGACGCCATGAACAAGATATGTAACTCAATATCATTCTGGTGGCTTATCCGTGGTCCATATGGTAAGGTATGACAGTAATTATCTCAAGATACGAGGTGGAGAGTAGGCACAGGACTGGCGTCACTTCCACTGATGAATATAATAGCAAAAAACGAGGCAGCACTCCAAGTACGGTGAATGGGTGAGGACCCGTTTATTCCTAAGCCAATGTTTTAGCCTCATTGTGCTGGGCTGTAACGTTGCCTTGGGAATAAATGGGTCCTCACCTATTAACCATATCTGGAGCGCTGCCTCGTTCTTTGTTATTATATCTATCTATCTATTGTATCTGTCTATCATCTATCTATCTATCTATTCCATATCTATCTATCTATTCCATATCTATCTATCTATTCCATATCTATCTATCTATCTATCTATCTATCATCTATCTATTTATTATCTATCCCATATCTAGCTATCTATTTTTCAGACTTGTATGTCTAATGTCACTTTTAGCTCTTAAACATAGATCACCGTAAAAAGTGGTAAGAATCGCAGAATGTTACAAATTTCATTAGGTCTCGCAGGATCTGTTGCAGTTAACACGACTTGCGACTTTGTAATGCCACAAAACGGACGTATCTGACTTGATAAATGTCCCCCATTTTGCTTATTTCACAGATCTGTACGGGAGATTTCTACACAAGTATAAAATATTACAACAGGGTCTGGTACTTGAACTTCATAATTGGGACCATCAATGTTTTAATTTACTCTAGTATATTTTTCGTTGCGATCCCCCTAATTATAAACCCACCAAAATTTTATTCATCCACTCGATTCACTACGCATTCTAGTTATTTTGGCGGTAGGCCGGGGTAATTGATTGGCAACCATTTTAAGAACAGAAAGACTACGGGAAGAAGATCTTCGACTCTGCAGAGAATGTTACAAATTAAATCAGCAGTTTGTGCTCCAGAGCTGCTTTTCCTCCTGCACATGTTATCAGAACGGACAATCATTTTGGAATTATGGAACTAAATATTCATCACCCGATATTTCCTGCCTCCACATCTGCTGTAAATGACTCCCACAGTTTGTCTCTTTGCCTTCTCTGATTTAGTCGTTATCGACAGAAACTGAGCTGTGAACGTCCACATGTCTGCCCGCGGGAGTCTAGAGAGGAAGCCATTGTCCTAGCTAGGAGTATGCAGCACCTGCAACACTTACACTTTACTTGTCACCTCGCTATATACAGCTGCCGAAGATACATTATTGTATGTCTCTGATTCCGACTTTATCAAGTTTTCCCCTATCCACAGAATAGGAATAACTATTAGATGGTTGGGGGTCCTACCGTTGAGACCCCCACTGTTCACGAGAATGGGGCCCTGTCCCCCCTGCAGCCTCCTAAACTAAACGGTTGCACATGTATGCAGCCGCTCCATTCATTTCTAAGTGAGTTACGGAGATAGGTGAGTACAGCGCTCGGCTATCCCTGGAATTCCCACAGAAATGAAAGGAGTGGCTGCGCGTATGTGCGACCGGCCGATCTGTTCATAGGGGGCTATAGGGGGAAACAACTGGACTACCCTATAACTAATCGCAGACCGCAACTCTATACAGAGGCATCCATAAAATACAATAAATGTACTGCACAATATATGTTTTTTTTTTATGTGGGCACCTACAGTATGGCTGATGGATGTCACAAAATGTATGCGCCTGAGGAGCCCTCCGATAGACATTGCCGATCACTGTAAAAAATAAATAAAAAAATAGTCTAGTCATATTTTTATGTTTATTCTGATTTGTAACAATTAATAATAAAAGTAAAAATGTATATATTAATAAAAGGATGGAAAATTAATATACTATTCATGTATCAGTAATATTTATGATGCCAATCATAAATATGTAATTTCATAAAAATATATAATATATTTTTTTTTTTTAAATTGTGTTATTATGATTTATTTCTCATTTTCTATATTATGTTATGCGAAGTTCATTCATATTTATCATGTTACCATTATTTGTGCTATTTATTGCTTTATTGTAATGTTTAGGATTATTTGATTAGCTTTATTTTCTTTTTAGTTATTACTATTAATATTTATTTTGTTCAGGGTGAGAAAGTGGCCCTATCTGAAACATCGGAGGACACGGGCGATCTACTACCTGCCCATAGCGCCCAAGTGCTGTAGATCCCTCTTGCAGGCTGATTGTCTCTTCATTGTACCCTATAGTCCCCCATGAAAAGGGAATGGAGGCAGATTTCAATATGGAGGCAGAACGGAGGGACTTCGATTTCGGTGAGGGCCACTCCTTCCTCCAGGTAACGGGTGTAACAATGAGGATGAAATGAATGCCCAATTTCACCAACTTCTCAGCCAAAAGACTTAATGGTGCTATACTGATGACTGTCTATTTTTTGGGAATTGCAGTCTATGGAGTCTATCAGCTAAGAACCCAAGTAGAGATATGCGAATTTTTAAAAAATTCAATACGCCAGTTCGCCAAATTCTTTTGAAAAAATTTGGTTCGTTCCGATCACTTATTTGGGCAGTCACGGGCAGTGGCGTATCGCATGGGGCAAAAAATTTTAAGGGCCGCACCACCAATTAGGCAAAGTGAGGCAATCGCCCCAGGCGGCGCGGCCCTGCTCACAAGTGGGGGGTGGCGGCAGGACACAGGGAGATACAGATGGATGTGCTACAGGGCAGGGGAGAGGTGTCTCCCTTTCCATATCAGAGGCCAGTGCAGGCAGCGCAATGACGTCATTGCGCCGCATGAGCCGTACAGCGCGGGACACAGACCGGGAGAGGCCCGCATCGCATCACTGCCATGGCTGGCACATGATTGGCTACTGGCACATAATTGGGGGGCCATCTATAGGGGGCACTTCTCACTGGAACATGATTGGGGGCACTTCTTACTGGCACATGATTGGGGACATCTATGGGAGGCACTTACTGGCACATTATTGGAGGGCACTGTGGGGGCATCTATGGGACACTTCTTACTGGAACATTATTGGGAGCACTGTTTACTTCTATGTGCCACTTACTGGCACATTATTGGGGGAATCTACTGAGGCCACAAAGAAGGAGTATTTTATATGGGGGGCTTTGTATAGGGGCATTTTATGCTAAGAGACATTATGGTGGGTACTATGAAGAAGGGGGGAGAGGAATACTATGGGTTCATGTATGGGGGGCACTAAGCAGTGGCATTTTATACTTGCAAATGATGGGGGAAACTGAGGGCACTATATATGGGGCATTTTATACTGGCACATTATGGGGACATTAGCTCAACTGGGGGCATTAAAAGGGGGTCATTTTTGCACTGGCATATTATAAGCAGAATTATTACTACTGGGGGACATTATGATAAGCTTTATTACTACTGGGGGTCTATGGGGAACATGATTACTAGCATGGGCGCTATGGGAGCATTATTACTTCTGGGGCACAGTGGGGACATGTTGGGGGCACTGTAGGAGCACTATTACTACCATGTGTGCTCTAGCAGAGAATTATTCCTATTGGTGGGACTTTTGGGAGCACTATTACTGTGGGGGCACATTGACACAGTAGTATTTTGGGGGGACGTTATATTTGCACTATTAAGGTCCATTCACACATCTGTATGTGTCTTGCGGATCCACGGATCTGCAGATCCGCAAAACACGGACACCGGCAATGTGCGTTGCATTTTTTAGACAGCACATTGCCAGCACTATAATAGAATATGCCTCATCTTGTCCGCAGTTGCCACGGGTGCTGGCAACCCATGCTACGCCACTGGCCACGGGGCCAAAACTTACCAAATAACTCAAGTATCAACTCAGAATTACAGGTCGATGTCAGCATCAAGAAGGGCACTCCTTTTACACCGTTGTCAGCTGATTCCACATAGATCTCTATAGATCATGTTCTATTAAATGCTTATACAAGTTGTAGGGGATCGTCTCTTTTCAGGGGGTCACACTCACAGATATCTTCGCAGACACTATTATAATGTCCAAACTCTTGCTTTATTTCAGACACTTTAGCAAAGCACAGGTTAAGGCTACATGCACACGACCGTATGTGTTTTGTGGTCCACAAATTGCGGATCCACCAAAAAAAACGGATGACGGTGTGCTGTCCGCGTTTTTTTGCGGACCCATTGAAATGAATGGGTCCCCATCCTATCCGCAAAAAAAATGGATCGGACACGGAAACAAAATACGGTCGTGTGCATGAGGCCTAAGAAGTCGCAGCTTCAACTTATCACGTGTGACATCCACACAAAATAACAAACCCTTGCCCGGCTAGGCTCTAACTAAACACATAAGCGTATCCCTGACTCGCCTAGAGAGCCCTGTTCACACCTGGAACACAAATGCGGCTTTCCTCAGCCATTCAGTCCAGCAACCTCCAGGCTGTGACACTTCAATACCTTTTGGGGGATTGTGGCCCAGTAGTCCTCCCGACTCTGGCCTCGTGATCCTTGTTTCACAGGCGTCACCGCGTCCCCCAAAGTTCAGGCTATCGCCTAGCCTCGTGGTCCCTCAGCCCACCCGGTTGAGACCACTCACACAGAGCCTCACCAGGACTCTGCTTCACAAGACACCCCAGAGTCAGACACACCCAAGATCCAGTAGCAGGATTAAATAGGATCCCTGGACATGAGCATGCCCTAAGTCCCCGACTGGAACCTGGGGAAACAACACCTCAATGTTCACATTGCCACATAGTAGAGCCCCCCGAGGGGAGAGGGTATCAGCTCCACCAGTTCCCACACCACTCTCCTCATCACTACTTGCCCTCCTATAGGAGGAAGCAGCGGACGTCTCCTCCACATCTTGGCTGGCCAGTAGCAGCTGACTGTCCTCTAGTAGCTCGTCCTCGCTGTATAGTGGGGCTGAGCCCACAGCATACAATACTTCTCGTGGTGAGGAACAGAAAAGGACAGAGGCAGGTTGAGGACAGGTGAGGGCACAGGGCCTCCTCCCGGGAGATGCCAGCTAAGGGTTGCGTCTGACGAACCCACCGATTCGTGGCTGGGGGTGTCTGATGTCACTTGGGACGAAGTGGATGACCGAGACAACCAGGAGCGGACTGACAACTCATGGGGCCCCTGGGCAATAGGAGATTATAGGGCCCCTGTGTCCCCGCCCACCCTCAAGCCACACCAACACACAGCCCCACCCACATCACCTACACTTGGTACAGAATTTTTCTTCACTATGTTCAACATAAAAGTTAATTATAGTTAATGGGGCCAGCGGGCATTCTGTCTGCATCCAGCAGTGCCGGATGCAGTAAATCCCGGCAGGCTGTTCTCAGCTGGAATAACCTGCCAGAATCACTAACGCAGATGTGAAGGTAATACCCTAATACAGCACCACATACCTCTTACATCCAGTGACGTCTTCTTTAATGTAGACATTCTCTTTCTTCATCTTATCCATTCAGACCAGACCTCCATGATGATTTCTTTCAGCCATCTCTCATCTCTGCAGAGTTTCACAAACATCTTAGTTTCCTACTTTTCCTCCCACCTTCTCAACATCCCATCATGCACCCCCAATACTGAGACGCTGTGCCCCCCAAAACTACTGTAGAAACAGATAAACCCCCTGAAAATACTAGTTACACAGATAGTGCCCCCTTCAATAATAATTGGAACACAATGCTCTTAAAAAATTGCTGCACCCAGCAAATAGTGCCCCTGACACTAATAGTGTAACCATAATGTCCCCAAAAAATAACTGTGCTAAGCTGATACTGTGCAGTGGGCCCCTATAGACTGTCCCACATAGATGCCCCCATAATGCTTCTCTCCCCCCTTCCCCATAGTGGCACCAAAATGGGTGCCAGTATTAAATGCCCCTATATAATGCCCCCATAGTGCTCTTCTCCCCCACTTCTCCATAGTGCCCCCATAATGCATGCCAGTATATAAGGCCCCCAGTAGATGCCCCCATAGTGCTCCTTTCCCCCACACTTCTCCATAGTGCCCCCATAATGTGTGTCAGTATATAGGGGCCCCCAATATATGCCCCCATAGTGCTCTTCCCCCCTTCTCCATAGTGTCCCCCATAATGTGCCAGTATATAGGGGCCCCCAATAGATGCCCCCATAGTTACCCCCCATAATGTACCAGAATATAGGGGCCCCCAATAGTATATAGGGGCGCCAATAGATGCCCCCATCATAATGTGCCAGTATATAGGGTCCCCCAATAGATGCCCCCATCATAATGTGCCAGTATATAGGGGCCCCCAATAGATGCCCCCTTAGGGCTCCTTCTCCCCCCCTTCTTGCCATACTATACTAAAAATAATTCAAACAATAAACACTTTATACTTACCTCCATGACACTCTCAGAGATGCGATGCAGGCCTCTTCGGGCCTGTGTCCCGCTCTGAACGGCTCAGGCGGCGCAATGACGTCATAGCGCAGCCTGCATCGGCCTCTGATAAGCTGCAAGCGTAGTGCCTGTAGCCTATCAGAGGAACGGGCAAGGGAGGCCGGGCTCCGCCCCCTGCAGGTAAGTATCACGATTCACGACTGTGCGCCAGCCGCCGGACTAGGGCAAATAACTTTGCAGTCCGAAGTGCCCGTCTGGTCAGTCCGCCCCTGGAGACGACCATTCAAGAACCGCTGGGTTGCTGGTCAAGACACGACCGCTAGATGACACCGGGAGCTCAGGCCTCTCGCTGCGACTCCTGCTGCCATGGCCCCTTACTCTGCTGCGACCTGTGCCTGCGCCAGAAACATTTAGGCCTCTGCCACTCCCCTGTGCAGGGCCTGGCACTTCTCTGTCTGACATACTTTTAGAGCAGATAAATAAATAAAAAGGAAATTAAAAACACCCCCAAAAAACTTCACCACACAATTGCAAATATTTTTTTTTGTGCCACTAATACACGCAAAAAAGTGCTTTAGAACAAGTAACTGCACCACTCAATGGCAAATATAATTTTTTTTGCCACTTATACACGCCAAAAAGGGCTTTAGAACATATAACTGCACCGCTGAACAGCAAATAGGTCCTTAATTTTTCCCACTTATACAGTCCACAAAAGGCTTTAGAACATATAACTGTACTGCTGAGCGTCAAATAATATATATATTTTTTGTCCAGTAATACACGCCACAAAAGACTTTACAACCGATAACTGAACCGCTGAACAGCAAATATATTTTACTTTTGGCACTAATACGATAAAAAGAGCTGTAATTTTAGTACTTCACCACACAACGGCTAATAAGCCCCTTTTTCCCACTAATACAAGCCAAAAAATGCTTTAAAACATATAATTGCAGAACACTAGGGCAAATAAGATGTTCAAATATTTCCTTGTAATAAACCCTGTTAATGGGTGTATCAATAAGCACTTGCACGCTAGTAAGAACGGTTTGCTGGAATTACAGAGCAGTATAATGAGAATTTGGGTCCCCAGTCAGTGCAGCAAGGTGTAATAGGATTGTTCCCATTACCCAGGCTGTAACCTCCCCTACTGAACCCTGTTCAACATAAAAGCTCTAGAATGATTCCTCCCTCTTATTTTCCCTACACCTTGAATAATCTTTCCCTGCACTTGTAAATAGTTTTATAACACTATCCCTAGCGCCTTCAGGCGTCTCTGGCCCGCCCTGGTTGCACCAAACTGCTTATTTGCATATTTGAACCCAGATGTTTATTTACATTTATTAAATTAGGTGAAAGAACAAAAAAAAAACAGCATTTCATTTACTCAGAATTTTTTTCTTTTTATGAAGCTTACTATGTGGGACAAATAACAGGGTATATTAATAGTTCTGAAATTTTTGGACACAACAATACCGATTTATAGTTATTATACAGAATTTGGTTTATACAATAAACATAGAAAATGCCCAGTTTAATGATGGAAGCCCCCCACTAGGACACTACCACTAGTATGTCTAACATCCGGTCGCTCAGCTTTCTTTCCCTTTCTGTCAGGAAAGTTAATTTGAATATTTTTCCCAGAAACCTAAAGATATGCAAATTACCTTTCCAGCAGAGGTAAAATATGCTAATTGGCAGATATTTTTCCTCATAAACCAAGAGCAGTGTTGCCTGGCTTACAATACTCCTCATGCATACTAGGCACTCTCCATAATGAGAAAGGAATTACAGGAATTTCATTAGTATCTGAATTTTTGAGAAAATTCTGGATAAATTCAGAATCTGTAGAATTGATTTGCTCATCTCTACTCCTAATATATCCCATCCTCCACAGGCAACACTGTAACTAGATAATCCATTTACTTTACCTGTCAGTGGTATTAAAGGGGTATGACCATTTTATCAACTGAGGATACATTGTAACACTTCTGGACCCCCACTTATCATGGGTATGAAGAGGCCACGGTGCTGATTTAGTGTTACATCATTTTCCCAGCTCAGCGACGCCCCCACTTTGATTCATTGGAGAAAATTATATAAAAGTTGCGCTTGTGGTTCCCACTGTGTTGCGGCTTCCCATGCGGGACACGCTGCAGATACTTTGCTGGAAGGGCTATGGCTGGTTACAATAGACTTACAGATGATACAGTGAAAGCATAAAAAAACACTGCACAGAAAAAAAAGACGAGAAAGGGCGAAGCTTCTCTGCAGAGCGGATAATTCTAGATTATGGAAACAAGACAAATTCACCATCATCATCGTCTCTTCAGAAATGTGGACGTTCAGGAAGTAAGTGACGATAAACTCTGTGACAGGACAAGGTCTTACACAATCATGAAATACGTGAAAAAACATTCCCCCCAAAAAAATACATTTCCATTAGTACACCACAGCAGAATATGCCCCCTGCAGACACCCAGTAGGGGGCAGCAGAAAATTGTGAGGTTCTCCAGCTTAAAGGGGTTGTCCACCTCTTGGCCAGACCTTCCCCTTCCCACCTGGCTGGACCAGTTTTTGCTCCTTCGGGCCCCCCGCTGCCACTCTGTTGTCCCACCTTTCAACATCTAGTTTGATGTTGTTCAGTGTACCGCAGCGGTGAGGTGTCCCACGTGTGTCACGTGACCCATTGACAGACTGCATGAGGGAAGCATCTCCACTACAGCCATCCATTGCAGTGGCACATGTGATGGTGACAGGCTGGACCACAGCACAGCAGCGGGGGACCGATGGAACTGGAACCTGGCGGTGGAGAGCAGGTAAATATGCTTCACTTCCCATGTCCGGACACGTGGAGGGGTTAGGCTGAAAGGTCTCCTGAAGGTGGACCAGCCATTTAAGGGTAGAAATCTAGCAGACCTGTAAATACAGCTCTGGATGTGACTGCAGTACGAGATACATTAGGGGCTATGGACACCTTAGTGATTTTTTTTTATTATTGCATTCTACTTATTTTGGGCTAAAAATCTTTTTTACAATTAGTCTTTTAAAAAAAATGTCCAGCAGTTCTTGTACTACAGGGGTTAATTGACAGCGTACATTCAGACTGTCAGTTGAGGGGTTCACATGAACCGTCAGATGATGGGATTCACTAGAAACACAGAACACTGCTGCTCTGCAAATACATAGATTGCACTGTTATAGAGGGAAAGTGCCAGATTTTTTTTATAAACAACAATTGACAAAATTATTTTTAGCCCACGGTGATGGATCATGTGATCTGACGTCACCACAGGTCCTTTAGCCAGCAGCTCATGATTAAAGAAGTAAGAAGAGACCGGCAGCTACGCGATCAAGAGAAGAAGGTGAGTTAAATATTTTTTATTTTTAACCCTCAATTGACCACCTACTATGCATTCTGTATTAAAGAATGCCATTATTTTCCCTTATAACCATGTTATAAAATAATACAGTGAATAGACTGTCATCTAGCAACCATGCGTGAAAATCGCACCGCATCCGCACTTGCTTGCGATTTTCACTCAGCCCAATTCACTTCTATGGGGCCTGCATTGCGTGATAAACACACAATATAGAGCATGCTGCAATTTTCACGCAACGCACAAGTGATGCGTGAAAATCACAGCTCATGTGCACAGCCCCATAGAAATGAATGGGTCCAGATTCAGTGCGGGAGGTAAACGCATTGCACCCGGAAATCTCGCCCGTGTGAACTCAGCCTAAGAGGATTTTTTTTAACTCGTTAATGACAAGCCTTTTTTGGGCCTTACTCACCAAGAGTTTTTTGTTTTTGTTTTTTAATTTTTTCATCGTCGCATTCTGTCTATCTAGTTGTATAAGGGCTTGTTTTTTGTGGGACAAGTTGTAGTTTTTCACATAACTTACTGATAAACTGTTATTAACTCTTTCTGGGAGGGAGATGGGAAAAAACTGCAATACTGCCACAGAGTTTTTACGTTATAAATTTTGCAGCATTAAATAACATGATTACTTTACTCTCTGGGCCATTACGATTACAGTGACACTAAATATATATCGTTTTCTTTTTACGTTTTACTACTTCCGTGCAATGAAAGACCTTTTTTTACAAGGAAGAAAATCTTTTTGCATCAATGTATCCCAAGACCCATAACTTTTTTATTTTTCTTTCAAAAGAGCTGGGTGTTTTCATTGGCATCATTTTCAGGTACATAACACTTTTGATCGCTTTTTATTACATTTTTTGGGGTGGGGACTAAGTAAAAAGCAGCATTTCTGGCATTTTTTTAGTTGTTTTCTTTTTTACGGCGTTCTCTGTACGGGATATTTTGCATATTTGTGTAGTGCGGGTATTATGGATGTGCCGATACCAAACATGTGGGGGACATTTTATGTTTGCAATTTTTCAATTGAAATATGTTTTTTGGGAATTTTTTAAAATAAAAAATAAAAATCTTTTTACTTTTTTTAACCATTTAATAGTCCCACAAGGGGACTATAACAAGTGATCTTTTGATCGCTTCTAAAATACAATGCACTATTCCTATAGGTCAGTGCTATACTGACATTGACCAGGCGCAGCCTGCTGGGGAACGCTTGGGGCAGTCTTGGGGCCTATACCAGGTCCCAGCCTTCATATACACAAATCTCATTTGTGGGGTGGCGATGGGATACAGAGGGAGTCCGTTCCCTCTGTAACCGCTTAAATACGGCGGCGCCATTGCATGCAGCATGTAAGGGTTTAAACAGCAACGGTCCAGACTCCATTCTCATCTATACCCAGAAGCCTAAAACCCAACTGGACCAATGCTGATGAGTTTGTGGATAAGAAGTATCAGCCTGAAGTCCAAGATGGAGGAAAGATTTGTGATGCTCCTTGTTTAATGATTTCTGTACTGATTTTTTGTAATATGTGCAGGAATAGAGTAGGAGGATAGGTTGTTTTCATTCACTGACAGCAATCAGAGAGGTATTATGATTTATTATTCGAAAGTCACAGAACATTCCTTTGGGGAATTCCAAGACCAAAGCAGTAACATATCCTGTTAAACTTGCTCTTCGGGTTGTGTGCTGGATTACTATGTATTAACCATGTGCGTCTCAAATCTGTCAATTACCCACGTGGGGTTTTGAGAGGTTTGTGCATTGCATCCTGGTATGGGCAGAGGCCGCACATGGCATCTACAAGCCTTATTATCCTATTTTTGAACGACTGGTGATAAATATAATATCTCTGTTTCTCGCCTCTTATATCTACTGTATTATTGTAAATTTATTTGATATTCTTTTCTCTTTTGGATCCAAGGTAGAGTGTTGTGCCCCTGGATTCATGCAGTATGGGAGGCAAATCTAGCCAAAAATAAAATAGCAAAAAATAATAAAATTAAATAAAAATTCAAATAACTTTGTGACATTTCTTTGGCCATGTGTGAAAATGTCATGACAAACTTAAAAAAAAAAAAAAAAAAAACCGTAATTTGCTATTTCATTTATTAGTCAAGTATGGGTCACTTTATTCTCTGGGTCAGTATGATTACAGCGATGCCAAATACATTTCATATTTTTTTTTATGTTTTACTACTATAATAAAAACCTTTTTTTTAAGGAAAAAAATCTTTTTGCATAGCTGAATCCCAAGATCCATAATTTTTTTCTTTTTCTTTCTACTGAGCTGGGTGAGGGCCTGATTTTTGCGGGATGACTTTTAGTTTTCAGTGGCATCATTTTGGGGTACATGACACTTTTTGATTGCTTTTTATTACATTTTTTGGGGTGGGAACTAAGCAAAAAGCAGCATTTCTGGCATTCCTTTTTTTTTACGGCATTCACTGTATGGGATATTTTGCATGATATTTGTGTATTGGGTTCATTGTGGGCATGGCAATACCAAACATGTGGAGGAGATTATTTTTTTTTGCAATTTTTTGCCATTAAAAAGTGTTTTTTAAATAGAATAAAGCATATTTTTATCGGAATATTTTTGATAAAAATAAAATGAAAATTTAAAAAGCCTATTTTTTCATATTCATTACCATACTGGTATTTCACAGTCAAGTCTAAAATTAAAAAAACTAAATGGGAAAAGAAAACTCAAACTTCACTTTGGCTTTGTTATCTTCCCAAGAACTAAAATGAAAATGCAAAATGTAACTTTTCCTTTCTAACTGTGATATGCTACTGCTATGACCAAAGGCCCCCGCTTGCATCATGTGACCAGCTGACATGAATTAAGGGGGGGCAGGTGACTGCGGCCAGGCATTGGCTGCAGGGGTGTCATATCGGATGCAGAGGTAGTCAAGGCTGGGGAGAGAAGGAGCTGAGACCCAGCAGTGGGTAGGTTCCCCTGCGTAGCTCCGGCTAGGATGGTGGTTTTCCAACCCCCCATCAGCCCCAGATGGCCAAACCCTTTAAAGCCTGCTCTGGGATTTTTCTGTATTAGTTACTGAGGATTAATCCTGGTGTGCAGCTTACTGTGTGCATTCACTAAGTATTCTCTCTTGTACTGTGTTTGACCTTAGGCCATTTAGTACAACTTCTTGATCTGTCCCCTCCTCCTGCTAGCAGCTACCCAGCGAACGCTCTTAGGATATCACTAGGGATGAGCAAAGTTTTGTAAAATTCGATTCTGCTACTGCGCCGAATTTTACCCAAAAATCTGCTTTGTGACAAATTACTTCATCACGAAGCGCATTTCTTTATAAGTAGTGGGTGCAATGCCAGGGAGCCATGATTGCACCGTCATGATATCCCTCAGATGCCGCGCTCATACATGAGTGTGGCATCTGATATACATAAAAGTGTGTAAAAAAATAAAATAAAAATAATAATTACTTACCTGATCCATTTGCTTACGACGGGTCGGCCACCACCATCTTGCTTGAAGGTCTGGCGTGTAATCTTTTGCGGCCCGAGATGACGTCATCATGCCGACCGGTGTGGTGACGTCATACATCACAGCACACAGGATTAAGGGCGAGATCTTCAAGCAAGGTTGTGGCAGTCGGCCCGTCGCAAGCAAATAGATGAGGTAAGTATTATTTTTTTTACACTATTTCAGGTTAAATCGATTCGCTACCACCAAGCACAAGGAAATTCGGCTTCATGGAGAATCAAATGTATCCTTTAGTTTGGCTCAAAGTCCACTGCATGAACTTCTATTATCTCATCCCTAGATACCATACCATCTACAGGGGTTGTTCAGGGTTAACAAGTTCATGAGTGGGATTCCACGGCAATTCCACTGTAGCGATATCGCAAACATAAAAATTTTCGTTCGCGAACAACGAACGCAATTTTCCGCAAATGTTCGCGAACGGGCAAACCGGGCGAACCACCATAGACTTCAATAGGCAGGCGAATTTTAAAACCCACAGGGACTCTTTCTGGCCACAATAGTTATGGAAAAGTTGTTTCAAGGGGACTAACACCTGAACTGTGGCATGCCGGAGGGGGATCCATGGCAAAACTCCCATAGAATATTACGTAGTTGACGCAGAGTCGGGTTTTAATCCATAAAGGGCTTAAATCACCTAACATTCCTAAATTGTTTGGAATAACGTGCTTTAAAACATCAGGTATGATGTTGTATCGATCAGGTAGTGTAAGGGTTACGCCCGCTTCACAGTGACAGACCAAACTCCCCATTTAACGCACTGCAAACAACCGCAAACAGTCCATTTGCACAACCGCAAACTCCCCATTTGCACAAGGTTGGATACCAAGCTATCCATGTCCCGTTCCTTGTCCTCACTGACGTCATTGAAGGTCTTATCCTCCACCCAGCCACTTACAGCACCAAGGGTCCCCAAAAGGTGACAACAAGCCCCCTGGGACGCCTGCTGTAGTTGGTCTTCCACCTCCTCAAAGCCACCTTCCTCCTCTGACTCCTCTTCTTCAGACTCCTCTCTCTGCGTTGCCGCAGGTCCAGCAATCAACGACGACAAGGCTGCTTCTGGTGGTGATGGTGACCACAACTCTTCCTCTTTATGCTCATCTATGGCCTGATCCAGCACTCTTCGCAGGGCACGCTCCAGAAAAAACGCATATGGGAAGAGGTCGATGATGTTGCTGTCACAACCAGACACAACCTCCACATAATGCTTTACTGGGCGGCTTATACTTCTTCCTGGAGTGTGTGTGCATGCTGATCCTGTTTCCCTGTCTGCTACTAAGTTAAGTGCTGTACATTTATCTGTTATTTTCTGTTTGCTGGATCCCAGGTGACCCTGACTCCCTCTGTGTCTGGTGTAGGGAGCCGGTGGTCATGTCCCCTCACTATTGTAGGGTGTTCAGGTGTTATATAGTCGAGGTACGTGGATATGCAACCATTCACCTTTGGGATTTTTGCATAGGCTGAGCAGCCAGGGAAAGTTCCAGCTCTTGTGCAGGGGTCTCCCTTTTGGTTCCTTAGCTTTGGATCCAGTGAGTCATATATGCATGTTGCATTGTCTTGTTTCCTGTACACTGTCCGTGACATTATAAGCCGACAAAACCGTCTCAAGCATGGATCCGATTTCACTTTTGGCTGAACGCTTCCAGGGTCTTTCATTGGAGGTAGCTGATCTCCGTAAGACTTTTTCTCAGCTTCAAGTGACCGGTTCAGCTTGCGTTAATGGAGTTTGTTCTGAGCCTAAGATCTCGCTCCCGGATACGTTCTCTGGGGGTAGTGAGAATTTTGTGCGTTTTAGAGAGGCTTGAAAACTCAATTTTCGCCTTCTTCCCCATTCCTCTGGTGATGAGGAACGGAGGGTGGGGATCATTATATCGCTGCTCAGGGGTAACGCTCAGTCTTGGGCCTTTTCGCTGCCGGAGGGGGCACGGCCTCTCCGTTCAGTGGATGAATTCTTTTTAGCCCTGGGTCAGATATATGATGATCCGGATCGTATTGCTCTGGCTGAGTCTAGACTACGTCTATTATGCCAGGGTAAACAATCCGCAGAGATATACTGCTCAGAATTTCGGAGATGGGCAGCTGATACTGGTTGGAAAGAAGCTGCAATCCGAAGTCAATTTTGCCATGGTCTTTCAGAGGGATTGAAAAATGCATTTGCCTTTCATGAGAGGCCTATTTCCTTGGACTCTGCTATGTCTCAGGCCATTCGTATTGACAGGCGTCTTAGAGAGAGAGGAGAGATATCTCCTTCCTGTCATACTCAGTCCCAGGACAGTGCAGCGGTCTCATTCTGTGCGCAGGGGTCTCGGTCGCTGTCAGCCCCTTCTGAGCAGGAGTCCATGCAGCTGGGGTTAATTGCTTCTGACAATAGAAGATTCAGCCCGCATGGGAGGGTTTGTTTTTGTTGTGGAGGTATAAATCATTTGGCAAATGTTTGTCCCTCTAGGAGATTCAGGCAGTTTTCTGGGAGTAATAAAGAAACAAACAGGAACAAATATTTTAAAAATGTTCCGTCTGTTACTATTGGCAGGGTTGAGGCGGAAATTGAAGGTTTTCCGTTTGCTTGTAGTTCCCGTTTTGTCCTGCCTGCTAGGGTGGCGCTAGAGAGAAAGAGCATTTTTTGTGAGATTTTTGTGGATAGTGGAGCAGCTGTCAATCTCATTGATAATCAATTTGCAATAACTCATGGTTTCCAGGTGCGCACTTTGGGAAAGGATATTCCTGTTTTTGCTATTGATACCGCTCCACTTTCTCAGAAATCATTAAAGGGCATAGTTCACAATATCCGTTTAATTGTGAGTGATGCTCATGTTGAGGATGTGTCATGTTTCGTCCTTAGCGGTTTGCCTACTCCTTTAGTGTTGGGGCTACCCTGGCTCACTAAACATAACCCCACCATTGATTGGCAAGCGAAGCAAATAAATGGTTGGAGTGACTTTTGCAGAGAGAATTGCCTCACGACATCTGTTTCTGAGGTTGCTACTAAGACTGTACCATCTTTTCTCTCTGAATTTTCGGATGTCTTCTCTGAGAGTGGAGTTCAGGATTTGCCCCCGCACAGGGAGTACGATTGCCCTATTAATCTCATCCCAGGCGCCAAGCTGCCTAAATCTCGTTTATACAATCTTTCCCAACCTGAGAGGATCGCTATGCGTGCTTATATCTCTGAGAGTCTGAGAAAAGGACACATAGGACCCTCGAAGTCACCTGTTGCCGCTGGTTTTTTCTTTGTTAAGAAAAAAGATGGTTCTTTAAGACCTTGTCTGGATTTCAGGGAGCTGAACAGTATCACTATTCGTGACCCTTATCCGCTTCCTCTGATCCCGGACCTGTTTAATCAGGTTGTTGGGGCTAAAGTCTTTTCCAAATTAGATCTAAGAGGGGCATACAACCTGGTCAGGGTCAGAGAAGGAGACGAATGGAAGACGGCCTTCAATACCCCTGAGGGCCATTTTGAGAATTTGGTTATGCCTTTTGGTTTGATGAATGCCCCAGCCGTTTTTCAGCATTTCGTGAACAGCATTTTTTATCATTTGATGGGAAAATTTGTATTAGTGTATTTGGATGTCATTTTGATTTTTTCTCCTGATTTCAAAACTCATAAGGAACATTTACGTCAGGTCTTGCTCATCCTGCGGGAGAATAAATTATATGCGAAACTGGAAAAATGTGTGTTTGCGGTTCCAGAAATTCAATTTCTGGGGTTTCTTCTCTCCGCTTCTGGTTTTCGCATGGACCCCGAGAAGGTCCGCGCTGTGCTTGAGTGGGAGCTTCCTGAGAATCAGAAGGCGCTGATGCGTTTTTTGGGCTTTGCCAATTATTACAGGAAGTTTATTTTGAATTATTCCTCTATTGTTAAACCACTCACTGATATGAGCAGAAAGGGGGTAGATTTTTCTTCTTGGTCAGTAGAGGCGCGTAAGGCTTTTTCTAATATCAAGGAGAGTTTTGCTTCCGCTCCCATCTTGGTGCAACCTGATATTTCTTTACCCTTTATAGTTGAGGTTGATGCTTCTGAGGTGGGTGTGGGGGCGGTCTTGTCTCAGGGTTCCTCTCCTGCCAAATGGCGACCGTGTGCCTTTTTCTCAAAAAAACTCTCCTCCGCAGAGAGAAATTACGATGTGGGAGATAGGGAATTGTTGGCCATCAAGTTGGCTTTTGAGGAATGGCGCCATTGGCTGGAGGGAGCCAGACACCTTATTGCCGTGTTTACTGACCATAAAAATCTGGCCTACTTGGAGTCAGCCAAGCGTCTGAACCCGAGACAGGCCAGATGGTCTTTGTTCTTTTCAAGATTAAATTTTGTTGTCACGTTCCGCCCTGGAGTTAAGAATGTGAAGGAAGATGCCCTGTCACGTTGTTTTCCGGGAGGCGGGAATTTTGAAGACCCGGGTCCCATTTTGGCTGAAGGTGTGGTGGTCTCTGCTCTTTTTCCTGAATTGGAGGAGATCTTTGTCCTCCTGGGAGGTTGTTTGTGCCTCTCGCTTTAAGACACAAGATTTTTAAGGAACACCACGATACGGTCCTTGCTGGGCACCCGGGGGCAAGAGCCACACTGGATCTCATCGCTCGGAGATTCTGGTGGCCTGCGCTTCGTAAGTCGGCTGAGGGTTTTGTGGCAGCCTGCGAGACTTGCGCTCGTGCCAAAGTCCCTCATTCACGGCCATCAGGTCCTCTCCTTCCCTTACCCATTCCTTCCCGTCCTTGGACACATCTGTCCATGGACTTCATAACGGACCTGCCTCGTTCCTCGGGGAAGACTGTGATTCTGGTGGTGGTGGACCGTTTTAGCAAAATGGTGCATTTCATCCCTTTTCCTGGTTTGCCCAATGCTAAGACGCTGGCGCAGGCATTTATTGATCACATTGTCAAATTGCACGGTATTCCTTCAGACATAGTATCTGATAGGGGCACGCAGTTTGTTTCCAGATTTTGTAAGGCTTTCTGTTCTCGCTTGGGGGTTCGGTTGTCATTCTCTTCTGCTTTCCACCCGCAGTCGAATGGCCAGACAGAGCGCGTCAATCAGAATCTGGAGACATATCTGCGCTGTTTTGTGGCGGAGAATCAAGAGGATTGGTGTTCTTTTTTGTCCCTTGCTGAGTTTGCTTTAAATAACCGTCGTCAGGAGTCCTCTGATAAGTCACCATTTTTTGGTGCATATGGGTTTCATCCGCAGTTTGGGACTTTCTCGGGAGAGGGGTCTTCTGATTTACCTGATGAGGACAGATTCTCCTAGTCTTTGTCATCTATTTGGCAAAAGATTCAGGATAATCTAAAGAGCATGAGTGAGAGATATAAGCGTGTGGCAGATAAGAGACGTGTGCTTGGTCCGGACCTGAATGTTGGTGATCTGGTGTGGTTGTCTACCAAGAATATCAAATTGAAGGTTCCCTCCTGGAAGTTGGGTCCTAGGTTTATTGGTCCTTACAAAATCCTGTCTCTCATCAATCCTGTTGCCTACCGTCTTGATCTTCCTCAGACTTGGAAGATCCATAATGTTTTTCATAAGTCCTTATGTTCAACCCATTGTACCCTTGCCTTTGCCTCCTCCTCCGATTATGGTTGATGGGAATCTTGAATTTCAGGTCTCTAGGATTGTGGATTCTCGTCTTGTCCGCAGTTCTCTTCAGTACCTTGTTCATTGGGAGGGTTATGGTCCTGAGGAGAGGATGTGGGTCCCAGTGACGGACATTAAGGCCACTTGTCTCATCAGGGCTTTCCATAGGTCCCATCCTGAGAAGGTGGGTTCTGAGTGTCCGGAGTCCACTCGTAGAGGGAGGGGTACTGTCACAACCAGACAGCTGAGAAGCTCTGACAGAGGCCTTTCAGAACCTCCTCCTTGAGTTTTCTTTGTTGTGGTATTCAGTTCCTCATCTCGTTAGCCGCTCTCAGCTGTCATGTAGTTGGACTGATTGCTTCCCTTTAAATTCCTCCCCATAATGCTTTACTGGGCGGCTTATACTTCTTCCTGGAGTGTGTGTGCATGCTGATCCTGTTTCCCAGTCTGCTATAAAGTTAAGTGCTGTACATTTATCTGTTATTTTCTGTTTGCTGGATCCCAGGTGACCCTGACTCCCTCCGTGTCTGGTGTAGGGAGCCGGTGGTCATGTCCCCTCACTATTGTAGGGTGTTCAGGGGTTATATAGTCGAGGTACGTGGATATTCAACCATCCACCTTTGGGATCTTTGCATAGGCTGAGCAGCCAGGGAAAGTGCTAGGTCTTGTGCAGGGGTCTCCCTTTTGGTTCCTTAGCTTTGGATCCAGTGAGTCATATATGCATGTTGCTTTGTCTTGTTTCCTGTACACCGTCCGTGACAATGACTCAGGCATGGGTGGATTGGGAACTCTTGGAAAAAAAACATAAAAAGTGACCCCCCATATTGTAGGTGGAGCCAAACTTGCAGAAGGTGTCCCAAGCCAAGTAGGCGTCAATCTGTACTTTTTATTGATACCATTTTGGAATGTATATGTCTATTTAATCACTTTTTATGGGAGACATTAAAAATCTATAATTATAATTATGGCATTCACCGGAATCACATTTGTTTTATTAGTATGGGCATTTTGGGCACAACAATGACTATGATCTTTATTCTTTATTAGTTTTGTTTTTAATATTGGGAAAGGGGCTGATATGAAATTTTATAAATTTTGTATTTTTCATAGTTTTAAACACTTTTATTCCAATTTTTAAATTTATTTTGCTTATTGTAAGTCCCCCTCCATAGACACATCACTATGGCAGGACTCACTCCCTGAATGTATGTTAAAGAGCCCACTGCACATAAAAGTCAATTGGCCCACTGGGATTAGTGCACTGAATGTTCATCCTAGCACTAATTACAGCAGGTGTGATACAGCCTCATCCATCTGTACTACAACTCCTGCACTCCTGCCCCCTACAGGTGATTGTTTGTAATTAACTCTCTAAGTAGATGATTTTACTGATGATTTTAGAAGAGCACTGTGACTTTGTCACACTGTGTCAGACCAATCTGATATTGATGACCTATCCTGAGACCTAAGCCTGGAGAACCCCTTTAACACTTCCCGACCGCTCATTAACTATAAACGTCCTGGCAGGCTGTCGGATTTATCTCTGATTGGGAGTTTTAGAATGTCTTTTCAGAGATGGCAGCTGCACGCTAATTGTGCAACTGCTGTGTCGGGGACCCGCTGTCATTGACAGCAGGGACCATTCCTGGGTGTCCCTGCCTTCTAGATCGCTGTATACACAGTGCTGAGTGAGCGCTGTGTATGCAGCTGAGGAAGCGATGTGCTGCTTACTGTCCCGGACCGGTGGTCATGTGATTGCCGGAGGCCGGGAGAGTGCAGGAGCTGTCGGCTCTTTCACAGACCTCGATCAACCCTGCACTGAGGCTGTACAGCACTGTATACTGCGTACAGCCTCTATGGGGGGTGTATTTCCCCTGTAACTGGGGCTACTATGTCAGCCCCAGTTACAGGAGAAATCTATAGTGAAAAAAAAAAAAGTTAAATGTCCCACAGAGGTCTTGTATGCCATTAAGGGGGACACAAAGTGTAAAAAATAAAAATAAAAAATTACTAAATAATAAAAATACATAAAAAAAGTTTGACATGTAAAAAAATTACCAATTACCATAAGTCATAAAAAAAGACATATTTGGTATCGCCGCGTCCGTAACGACCAGCTTTATGAAAATATCACATGATCTACCCAATCAGGTGAACTCCGTAAAAAAAAAAAAAAATTACGCCAAAACAGCTTTTTTAGATACCTTACCTCACAAAAAACATGATGGTAATCAATAAAAAGTGTTATGTAGCCCAAAATGATAGCAATAAAACCGTCCCCTCATCCCGCAAAAAATTAGCCCTACACAAAACCATAGCTAGAAAAAAATTAATATGGCTTTGAGAAAATTGCAATGCAAAAACATTATTATTTTTTTTTTTTTACATTGACATGTTCCCCTGTGGCTCCCACACGGTATAATGACCCCCAGTGGCCCCTATACAGTATAATGACTACTAGTGGCCCTTCACACAGTATAATGAACCCCAAATTTCCCCCCCCCCCCCCACACTGTATAATGACCACCTGTGGCCCTGCATTCAGAATAATAACCCCCAGTCGCCCCCATTCAGAATGATGACAACCAGTAGCCCCCACACTGGAAGAATACTGTATGGAGGGGGCATTATACTGAATGGAGGGTCATTGGTGATCATTATACTAAATGTGGGACACTGGGGGTCATTATACTATGTAAAGGGCCCTCACAGTATAATGACCCCACAGTGACCCTCCATTCAGAATAATGACCCCCAGTCGCCCCCACACTGGGGGTTATACTGTATGGAGGGGGCACGAGGGGTTATTATATTCAATGGGGGCTCTGGTGGTCATTATGCTAAATGGAGGGTCAATGGGGATCATTATACTAAATGGGGGGCACTGGGAGTCATTATACTGTGTAAGGGGCCCTCACAGTGTGATGAATGACCCTCCAGTGGCCCCCTAACATACCTATCATTGCTGGAGAGCAGGGAGCCGGCGGTCCTGTCATTCACTAACCGCAGCTCCCTGCGCTCCTTCTCTCCGGCAGGCCGCTGCAGCAGTGAGCCAGGCCTGGAGGAGAGAAGGAGATGTGCAGTGATGTAGCTAGAACTGACTGGGCCCCACAGCAAATTTTAGCACTTCCCCCGCCCCCCCCAATGGGTTCACATCACATTTTTCCTATCGGTTTGATGTATACAAATGTGCAGCACTCCACGTTTTTGTATCCTGCAGAGTCAAGTAAAAAATGTATACGTTAACGTATATGTTTTTTTACAATGGAACTGTATGGTGAACGGACGCCACTGTACGGCATCAGTCTGAGGATTGTATGGTGAACGGACGCCACTGTACGGCATCGGTCTGAGGATTGTATGGTGAACGGACGCCACTGTACGGCATCGGTCTGAGGCATCTGTTAACGTATACATTTTTGGTATACATTAAATGGATGCCACAAATGGGATGTGAACCCAGGCTTAGTGTCAGAATAAGCATCAGTACACAGCGGAGCAGCGTGGCGGAGAGGGCAGGCCGCAATGTGCTGACAGAGCGCTACCTGGTCCTGGTGGTCAGTGGTGAGGACTGTGTTTCCCAAGGATCATTTTCTACTGGGAAATACAGGGCACAGCATAATACACTAGAATCTATATAATATAAATATATTAGCCCTACCCCCAAATAATAATACAATTAGGGGGTCATTTGTTATAAAGAAATACATCTATATTAGGCGTATTTCTGACACAGATTGTGGCGCAAAGGTCCTTAGCACCGCAATCTGTATCTTTTCCCGCTCATGCCAGGTCTAAAAAAAGTGGCGTGGGCAGGAAAGGGGATACAGTTATGGCCATGCAGTTATTGGATACCACCGCCATATAGTGCAGAGAAGTGAAGAAAAGATCAGACCATTCTCGGTGGCGCTGGTGCAGTAAGGACTCGATGCTCAGATAAAACTTATTACTTACATATAAAATAAAACTTATTACCTACAATAAGTTTTATTGTCCTGAGGAAGGGGGATGTCTTGCCCCCGAAACGCGTAGACCTACTTTAATAAAAAGATTACCTCTATTGGTACCTTCTGAGCATCGAGTCCTTACTGCACCAGCGCCACCGAGAATGGTCTGATCTTTTCTTCACTTCTCTGCATACAACCTATCCTGACAACCGCAACCACGGCAAGGGATATAGACCAGGGGCAGCAGACGCAGTCTTCTCTTCTCCCGTATACTGGACGGGTAATCATCCAGACAAGCGATTCGGAGGTGTTGTGACCTTTCACAACCCCTCTGGTAAGCATAATCAGTAGCTTGTGTGCTTATACACAGTGCTGTCAGGTTTCACACATGAGGCGCTGCCTCCTCTCTCTTTTTTCTTTCTTCCTTTTATTAACCGCCATATAGTGATAACACCGCCATACAATGATAAAACCACCATACAGTGACCGGATAAAAGGGTATAAGAGGGCACAGTACAGGGAATTACTATGGGCACTGCACAGGGTGTGGTAAGAGGGCACAATGCAGGGTATAAAGGGGGCACAGTACGGGGTGGGGGGCACAGTCACATGACCCTGTGACATTAGAAGGTCCTTATGGTGAATGCTGTTCAGATGCCACCATAATGAGAGGCAGAGGAGTGAGACAGGGGCCCTGGATGGACAGGAGGGGTGGACACAGCAAGTAGGTTGAAGGGGCTCTGAGGGGGATTCATACAAGAAGTAGGGGCAGGAGGTCTGTGCAGGGCAGCAACAGGAGATCGTTTGGTGGGACAGGAGCTCTGGATACATGAGGGAGGAAAGGAGACAGCAGGGGATCCATGAGGATGAGATAGGACAGGATATGGGGGGGGCAGGTGTCATGGAGACAAACTGCTTAATGAAACAGTAACACAACTAAATAGAATGAAGCAGCAGTAGATCGAAGAGTCCCCCCTTCTGTCCCACAGACAAGAGACAGTCACAGTGCAGACTCACTCACAAACTATCTTCACACTTCTCTGCTCCAGCCCTGCGGTCTCTCTCCTCAGGCAGCATGTGTCCTGTGTAGAGGGGGCGTGTCCTGTGTATAGGGGGCGTGTCCTGTGTAGAGGGGGCGTGTTCTGAGTCTCTGCAGCTCAGAGGACCCACCAAAGGGGTACTGCGTAAGGGAAATGACAGCAGTGAGAGCTCCCATCTGTATTGATGGAAGTGCTCATAGCAGCTCAGTGGGCCCCCCCAGGAGCATTGGGCCCCGGCACTTTCCAGGGGATGCCGGGTTATGACACCGGCCCTGCTGGTGAGGACTAGGTTGAGGTCCCAGGGGGGAACCGAGGATCTGACGACCGGTTTGATTCTACTGATTGCTTTAAAGAATCTCCTAACCCAGGCGTTGTTTGCAATCGGAAAGTCAAAAAAGGCACTGAGGGCAGATACTTGTACCTTGAGAGTGCTAGACCTTAGGTTCTTTTCTAGGCCGCTTTGTAAAAAATCTAGGATCTTAGTCATAGGAGGAGGATTTAAGGAATTTACCGGATCTCTTGAAAAGTTTAGGAAAGTCTTCCAAATCCTAAGGTAAATGGAGGAAGTAATCTTCTTCCTACAGGATAGTAAGGTAGATACCACTTTCTTTGAAAGGCCTCTGCGCTCTAGGATTTCTCTTTTAAGAACTATGCTGTTAGATGTAGTTGTTTTACATTCGGGTGAAAGATAGAGCCTTTAAACAACAGGTCTTGTCTGTCCGGGAGAATCCAAGGGTCTGCTAGGGAGAGTTTCCTCAACCAGGTGAACCAGGTTCTTTGAGGCCAAAAGGGAGCAATCAGGATGACTCTCGTCCGCTCCTGCCTCAGCTTTTGTGGAAAACTTGGAAGGAGTCTTAGCGGGGGAAGGCGTAGAGGAGCTGATCTGGCCAAGGGAGGGAGAAGGCATCTATCCCTGTTAGTCTTTTAACCTTAGGGAAAAGAAAAATTAGCATTTCCTGTTCTCCTTGGTTGCAAACAGGTCTAGTTGAGGACGACTCCAGAGGAAATTTTTAGACCTTTCCCCCTTCAAGATCTGCCATTGACGGGGTCTGGCGTGAAACTGGCTCCAATTGACTGCCGGTATCGTAGAAGATATTCTGCCCAACACAGCCATTCCCTGCCTGATAGTTAGGTTTTTTGCTACTATCAGGGATCATATGCCTTCTGTTAGTTTGTCTATCTTGTTCTGGGGAAGAATACAACGCAATTTTTCAGAGTCCAGAATCATTCCTAGAAACACATTTTTGGGATGCTATCAGATGCAATTTCCCCTAGTTTATCTGCCAACCGAGCCTTTCTAGGATCCGCACTACTTCTTTGAGATGTACGTCCAGAAGGTTTTTTGATACCGCTACCACAAAAAAAATCGGCTAAATAGGGAATTAATAAAATGTCTTCGTTTTATGTGGGCCATGACTTCTGCCATTATTTTTGTGAATAGTCTGGGAGCCTGTGAGATTCCGAATGGAAGTGCTGTATATTGCAAGTGATGAATTTGATTTTCCATTGAAACCGCCACTCTGAGATATTTCTGATAGTCTGCATGAATTGGGATGTGGTAATAGGAATTTTTTATAACTATGGTGGCCATGAAGCAGACCTCGAATAGATGTTTTAGAACCGACTGTATTGACTCCAACCTGAATTTTTTGTAACAGAGAAACTGATTTATTCTTTTAAATTTATAATCATTCTGAACATCCCATCTGGTTTGGGAACCAGAAAGAGGGACGAGTAGAAACCTTTCCCTTTTTCTGAGTCTGGGACTGGAACCAGGACATTTTTCTCTAAAAGCGAAAAAAACTCCTGCAGAATTTTTTAAAGATGTTTGTGACTTTGAATCTTTCCGGTGGACGAGAAACAAACTCCAGACGAAAACCGTCCTTTATAATGCCCATAATCCAAAGGCTTGAGGAAATTTTCTCCCAAGCTTGAAGAAAACGAGAGAGTCTGCTGCCCACAGGAGAGAATCCGTCATTGTTGAGTGGATCTGGATCCTGAGGATTGGGAATTGAAGAGAAAACCCTTGTCTTTTCGATTTTTATTTCCTCCTCTGAAATCCTTTCTTTGTCCCCTATAGAATTCCCTTTTATTTTTACGAAAAAACTGCAGTTTTTTGGGAGGTCTGGAGACAGGGAATCCTTTTTTATTATCGGATGCCTTATCCAGAGGGTCATCCAAAACTGACCCAAAAAGATAATCGCCCTGACAAGGTATAGCACAAAGTTTATTCTTAGATTCTATGTCTCCAGACCACCCTTTAAGCCAGATAGCTCTTCTTGCTGAGTTAGAGAATGCTGCTGATCTAGCATTTAATTTCAACGCATCCGCAGAGGCATCTGATATAAAGTCTACAGCCTTAAAGATGGTGGGAAAGACAGCTAGTAATTGATCTCTTGAAGTTTTATTTTGGATGTGAGATTCCAATTCTTATAGCCACAAGTTTAAAGACCTAGCAGTGGAAGTGGTGGCAATATTCGGTTTGAATGCTTGAGCAGAGGTCTCCAAAACTTTTTTCAAGTAAAACTCAGCTCGTCTATCCATAGGGTCCTTAAGGGTGCCAAGGTCCTCAAATAGTAAGGCAGACCTTTTTGAAATTTTGGCAATGGGGGCATCCAATTTAGAAGGTCTATCCAAACTAGCAGAGTCAGCCTCATCAAAAGGATATTTCCTTTTTACATTTTTTGGAACAAAGAATTTCTTATCCGGTTTCTTCCATTTTTGGATCAGAAACTTTATATTCTCATCAACTGGAAAAACCCTGTTTTTTTATGTCCTAGATCACCGGACATAATATCCTGAACAGATTTTTGATCTCTGGATTCATCTACTTTCAAAGTAGCATGGATTGCCTTTAGTAAAGAATCCGTATTATCAGGAGAAAAAAGGAAGAAGTCAGTACATTTTGGGACTTCGAAACGAGTCTGGGAGGAATCTGGACCCCGCATTACCACCATTCTGGCGTACGCATGGACATTTGCAATTTTTACCCTCTTTAATAACCTCTCAAGTGATCGAATCGTCCTGTATAAAGAACTTATGCTCGAAGACTTCCTGGAGTGATACAGCTCCACCTCCAATTCAAATCGAAACCAAGGAGAAGTCGAGCACATGGGACGCTGAACAAACGGCGATTAAACAAGCCGCACTCAGAGGTCGGAGGTAAGGGAATAAGACAGCTCGAAAACAGGTGGGACGCCACCTAGAGCTAATAACTCCCGAATTCGATTAGTTTAAAGAACTGTGATATAATAATACTGTGACTCTTTTAAAGATTCGAACAAAGAGTCTACAACTAAATCGAAGAGTTCATAATTGATATAGCAATAAGAATTGGCGATTGTATGTATTGAAAAATCGGTGAATATCGAACAAAGTCTCAGAAAATTGTCGATAAAACTGCTAAATTATCGACAACCTATCTTGTTGTGGTGTACCAATCGACAATTTAGAATGTACCTATATGCTGTCTGATATATGCGAATTTGACAACTCTATGGTATTGCGATTAATGACAAAAACAAAGTGAATAACACCAAACCCTTTATTCAATAGATTAAGGATGAAGTTTCAGCAGCATTTCTGAAAAAAACGCATCTGCAAACTAAAAATCGCATGAAAATCGCATCATTATTGCATATGCGTTTTTTTCAAAAATAGTAAGATTTCGATGTAATACATCTATAGAAGATATTGAGGTGCTGTAATTCTGATTAATTTTGATTAATTACCTCGAGTAATTTTTTACCCTATCGTCATTTGTGACGTTTTATCCTTAGTTATTTAATTTCTGTTTTACGTAATTTGTATGACATTTAAATTTTTTTAAATAATTGTATCAATAAAGTAACTTGTTTTGAGCAGTTCTCCAGATATTGAGTGCCATATCTTTATTATACAATTTTTAACCCCCTGGTGTTTTGGAGTTAACACTTAGATAGTGAGCACCTTTCCTTCCTACGGATTGGTAGAGCCACCCCATTCTGTGAATTTTTTAAACATTTTCATGGAATCAGACACTTCAGATTTAATGCTTTGAAGTAGAGATGGGGACTCCTCTTCCACCACTTTGTCGACACAATGTTGACATAACATTTTTGGCCAGGAGGGAGCAAGCTTCTTTTTACAAACAGCGCATTCTTTCCCTCTGGTCTTTGAGGTAGCCTTTCTAGGTCCCTCTTTAATTGTTTAAAACAGAGACAAGAGAAAAAAGAACCCCTTTAAACTATCAGAGAAAGAAAAAGTTGGAGAAAGATCCCCTTTATCCCACCAGGAGTAGCGGTCTAACTTCATGACCCTCCTGCGGTTTGGCACGCTGACTGCCCTCATCCTCCATGGTAGAAGTCAAGGATAGAGCGCTTTCCATAAGAGAATTCAGGGCTCCCTGTAAGCTGGCTGATCTGCTTCTGACCGCACGCTTAAGGGACTACTGTATCCTTTGGTTGGGTCCCTGCTGGTGCTCCGTGCGGCCTTTAGTAGGAGAATTACTTTCTACTTCCGGAACGCACTCTGCGTGCGTTCCAAACACCGGAAGTTGTACTGCGTACTTCCGATTCTCGCCTGCTCGCGTGGGACTTCACCTCTCCCCGATCCCTGTAATGTGCCCAGGCAGGAAAGAAGGAGAGGGAGGCCCCGGACCTCCTGAGCACTGCCAGGAAGTTCCGGCGTGCCGGCCACACCTCAGAGTGCCATCGAGACTGCACCTGAACACCAGCCCGAAAGGATTTCCAGGACTCAGAAGGCAGGATCCAGACTTACTCGGCGGCTCCTAGAGGAGGCTTACGGCAAACCAGGTAACCCCGATTCAGAGTAATCCGGGGTCCTGCAGCCTAATGACTTTGCTCTCCACTAAGTCGTCCTATCCATAGGACAGGAACCAGGAACTGGTGGTATAGGAGCAGTGCCCCTCCTTAAGAGCTCCCCACGAAAGTTCCTGTTTCCTGTCCTGGATGGAGGCGGTCTCTCAAGGGTGCTGTCATGGGTGTAAGGGAAATAGGAGATATGCACATTGTACAGGATCTTGAAATAAATACATGTGATGACATGAGGTTAACCATAAGAGACAGTAGCAGGGTGCAGAGGTGGTAATGCACCTCTGGAGCGTTACAGCCTCCTGATGAGCCCCTTATAGCAGACATGTTGGATTTCATCATGTCCGATCCTGGGAGATCGACTGCTGCTAGATGTGTCTGGAGGGGATGTAAGGATCTGGAAATGCTCAACTCTTTGCATTATCATCGTAACCACATGGTCAGCGACTCGGTCTCCATGGTACGTACATCTTAATGCTCCTGTATTATATATAATAAAGTTTTGGATGGAGGACTCCTTCCACCCCTTACATCACTCAGGCACCAGATAGGCACATGCTACTCCTGAAATCCTCTGTGATGCTGAGACCCTGTCCACTTTCATTATAGGACTCTCAGTCTGTGCCTTTCCACAAGTTCAGAGAACTCATCCCCTTAAATACTGTGTGATGATTTAGATGCAGCTGTCAGTCTGGAGCCGCAGGAGCACCATCTTCCAGAGGACTCGCCAATTAAGCTCCCCCGCTCCAAAAATTGTCACAATTAAAGTTTCTTGTCAGGTAAAGTTGCTCATCTTACTAAGGGCTCATGCACACTACTGTTGCCCGGCCATGGCCATATTGCATCCCGCATACGGCCGTGTGTATCCAGCATCACGCATTGCAGAACCATTCACTTCAGAAGCACGGATCGGAAGCACTAAGGAGTGTTTTTGTGGGTTTACAGTACATGCCTTTGCACCGTAAAAAAGTAGCGCATGCACTACTTTTTTGCTGTGCGGACACATCACGGACCCTTTTAAGTTGAATGGGTCTGGATCTGTCAGCGGCCGCCGCACGGTAGTTGCCGTGCATTGGGGACCGCAAATTGTGGTCCCCAATGCACGGGACAGGCAGCACACGGTCGTGTGTATGAGCCCTTAGGAGTGTACATCAGGGGCTTGTGTGGCAGACTGAGGCAGGTGGCCCATCTCCCAAATATCTGAACAGGTTTATAGAATTTAACAAAGGAGAGATGGACCTGGGCACCCCACTGTGTGCCCATAAAGAACGGCCCACCAATAATCTGCCAGTCCAGACTTGTCTTGTGGAATACCTAAAAAAAAAAAAAGTTGGGGAAATGTAGTTGAAAATTAAAAAATAAATTGTTAAATTTATCCAGCTTATAACGTTATAATAAAAAAAGGATGTTAAAAAAAAATGGTGGCAACACAAAGTAAATGAACAATGAATGTTCTTAATTAACATTTTGGGTGCCATGATGTATGGTCTCCCGGCCAGAAAAATGAAAATTTTGAAAATTACAGTATTTTTTTCACTTTAAAAAAAAATATATATATATTTTTTTTAAGAACCAACAAATGGATTAACCGAAATGTAACACTTGTCCAATGTACAATATGTCATTAAAAAAGCAGTCTCAGAATCAACCGGATGAGTAAAAGTGTTCCTAAGTTATTAATGTGACATGTCAGATTGGAAAAATGGGGCTTTGTCCTTATGGGGTTTAATTGTTAAAAGAGATTTGTCCAAGATCAGAAAAACACAGCTGATTTTTTCCCAAAACAGCACCACATTTGCCCTCAGGTTGTGTGTGGTATTGCAGCTCCTCATCCTCATTAATGTTCCTGAGCTGAAATACCTGACACAGAGCAGTTTCAGAAATGTTTTTATAATCCTGTACAACCCCTTTAATAAGAATTTTGGTATGATCCATATCATGTGCACAGACAGATGCCTAGATGGTGTCACCATTACTATAGTCAATAATAGACTGTCAATAATAGACTGGCAATGGCTCCTTTCCCTTTAAATTGTTGAGTGACATTCTTTACATAGTGATACAACAGACATGTAAAGGGTGTAACATAAGGTGTAATATAACCTCAGCCCAAAGCAGGAAGGTCTCCGCACTAAGAGGAGGAAGGAGTCGCAGATTCATAGTGGGCTCTCCAGGAGAATGTCAGGAGACAGAAACGGCCCACCTCTACCACCACCTTATGAGGACCTCTATCAATCTGGCCAGCAGTACGATGTATATTGTATCTACAATGAGGCCTTTCGGAGGGATTATTTACCACCAGTTCACCAGTTTAATGGGGGTGATAGGCCAACCAGCCTCTCAGTGGCATACATAACATTTCGAGATTTACCCCATCCTCCGGATTACTGTGAACTGCCACCACCATACTCACTAGAGGAACCTTCACCACAAGAGGAACCTTCACCATTAGAAGATCCTCCACTAGTAGAAGATATTCCACCACAACAACAAAGCACTGGAATATCTGCACTAGTAGCATCATCTCAGCCTTCTTCAACCTCAGCCGTCTTGCACCGACGCAGAAAAATGCCCTATTGTATAACCTACACAATGATAAACTTAATCTTCTTCCCGCCTCTTGGAATCATTCCTCTGATCTATTCTTTGTTGGTAAGTTATATAGGTGCAGGGAGGAGGCAACATGGATCTTTAATTATCTATATCATATATCTATCTATCTGTCTATCTATTTATCTATCCATCATTCTATCTATCTATCTATCTGCTTCATATCTATTTATTTATCTAACAAAAACAGGAGTTTGAGCCGCACAAGTAAAGATTGAAGTGACAGTGTGCCAGAAGACCAAAGCCCCTTTCAGATGAGCGAGTTCCACGCATGGGACTCGCAATGTGAATAAACTCCCGTCCTGACCTCCCAGCACTGCTGGGGTCGCATAGCATTATATTGATTTATGATGCTATGTAGCCCTTAGAGGTCTGGAATGTATGTATAATGCTGTCAGTGTTATCCAATACATTCCAGAACTGTGAGGGTTATATAGCATAATAAATCAATATAATGCTATGCGACCCGTCTGTGCTGGGAGGTCAAGACGGGAGCTGCCGCACACCAACGCTGCCAGTCCGATTCGTGGAATTCGCTCATGTGAAATGGGCCTAAGACATAACCAATGTCCACAAACTAGAAAAATAGAAAAAATACTCTCATATACACTCTCATGTCTAACTATCTGTTACATTGTTGTTAAGGTTGGAAAATGACAAAGGTCCATGAAGTCTAACCTATAATCCTGCTATATTGATCCAGGGGGAATACAAAAAAAAAAAACCTATAAGAGAAAAAAAATCCTTCCCCACTCTAGATGTGGCAATGAAAACAAATGCCTGGATCAATGTCCATCTGAGTTTGTTGTGAACTTTGCAATTTTTTTGGGGGGGTGACGTTTCGGTTGAATCTAGTAAAACGGAGCATAGCGCCCAGTTTTACTGCACATGGTGGGAAAAAAGCACTAGGGAGGGAGAAGAAGTGTTCTCACATGATCCTGAGAGGAAGTGTGGAGGGGGAGGGGGAGAGGGGGCTTGCACTGATTGGCCCTAGCAAAAATATCAGTGAAAACCTGAAATACTAGCCTGAAGTCCATGTCAGGGCATCCCACATAGTTAATTACATATGTTTGAGACAGGCACTCTGCACCTGAAGCCACTCAGAGAAAAACTTATCTCATATGAGTATTTAATATATCAACTATATTCACAACATAGTCCTAAAACATAATAAAAACACAATTGAAACGAATAAAGACAATAATTATAACAATATTAATGGTAAAAAAATGATCATACACTGATTTATACCACAATTTATGAAATGGTGTGCCATAATGGCAATATTGCACTAAAGACCGTATGTGTGGTAGATCCACTAAGGTGGTGGATTTATATTATGAGGTAGCTCGCTAATGTTTAGATCATTAATAACTAACACACATATGGCTGCAGAGAGTTATGATACATATCACCTTTGCATATGGAGAGTGATCAATAACACACTTGCATATATCAATATATTAAAAATTAAAAATGTATAAAATAATACCACAGTTGGGTTAATTTGGACCCACGTAGAAAATCTGTCTCCTTTATAGGTAGTCCACCTTTGATAATGATTGTGAGTCTGTTAGTTCATTCAGTATCATAGAATACAGGGATGTTACAGTTAATATATTGTGTCCTCTATATGATTAGATCTCCATTTAGTAATTGTATCATTCCGCTGTATATACGGTGGTTTTTAATAGAGGAGGTATCTTAGCAGTGATCAATGTTGGATACTCACTGTTGGCTGGAGATGTTTTACCGATCGTGGCGTCCCACGTGGTAGCACCGTGCTCAATCCCTTACCTCCGCTTTTCTAGGACTGGTGCGGGTAATGTTATCCTTGCTTACGGCTATATTCTCCGCGATATCTGCAGTCCATCCTTGGCGACCCAAGTATCTCCACATGTAGATCCTGGGGCGCCTAGGTTCTTTAGCGAGATGATAGATTGTAGCCCTTCCGGTCATTATAAATACCCAAACTAGATTTTATGTGTATTCTTTATTTTTTCTGCAATCTTCATTTCTTTTCAATTTACAGAGTATATCTTCTGAATATTACGCTCATACCTGTTTAGATGTACCTCCCGTACCTTATCCTCCATTACGTCAACCTATTTTTCCCTAGAAAACACTTTAATATGAGATTCTTTTGCAGTACCAGTTTATACATCCTAGACAAAGATTGATTTTCTATGCCTGTCTGGAGAAGTTGATGAGCATGTCACACTCCTAAGTTGCAAATATTCATAAAAGTTCCTCTGTGAAATCCCATATTCCCTTAAAGTGCCCAAATATTTCAATATTTCACCGTAAAAAAAGTGACTCAACAAATATCTAACCTTTTCGACCCAATTTAGGGTGGAAAATTTTTTGGCGTCTGTCCCAGATTTGTTTGTAAAGGGGATTTGCGGCCGAGGTCTAAAAAAAGGGGGCATTGCATGGGAGTGGAAGGGGGTGGGCCGGAAGGCCCATATTATTTACCATTTTCTATACCTGTTTTAGGCATAGAAAATGTATCTAAATCTACGGCAGCAAAGGAGCTGGCGTAGATTTAGACTGGCTGTGGATGCACCAGTGGAAGCGCCGGCACCTCTACATAACTTAGGTGGATGAATTGCCAGCACAGGAGGGACAAAGATCGGCATCTAAATTGCCAGTCTTCATAAATGTCCCTCTTTATTTTGAAAAACAACCTGTAATTTGGCTGGGAATGGTAGGCTATATTTCAGACCAACTTGTCTCGATCTCTTTTTGATGTCACCATATTTTTTCCTCTGTTTGTTAGCGGCCATTGAATAATCCAGAAATAACATTATTAGTTTTTACCCTTGAATACAGAACTTGGCATCTTTCAGGAGAATGTCCCAGTCTCAGGCCACTAACAACTTAACTAATATAGCCGTAGGGACTTCTCCAGGTAGTCTTTTCTGAGTGGGCACCCTGTGGGCTCTCTCCCCAGAAAATACATTAGAGTTCCCACACTACACTTCTCCAGAAACCATTGTTGCATATACTCTGTAAGGCTCAATCTCTCTGTTCTCTCCGGTATTGCCAGACACCTTAGATCTACACAATCACTTTGCTTTCAAAAGTTTAAGTACAGCAACGTCATTTTTCAAAATATGAACTGCGTCTTGAACCTCTGACAATCTCTATTGTGTGTGTGTGTGTTTCTATATATATATTGTGGGGATTTGCTCTAGTAGGCAGGTTAGCGGACGCAATGTAGAGGCAATGGACCAGGTTTTAAATCAATCTTAAGTGTTTATTCACACTCATAATATAACAGAACAGTCCCTTTTCAGGCTTGGTGCTTTTTCACACACAGAAAAACTAAATAACATTCACCTGGTATCCTGGGTGTCAGTTCACACCTGGCTGAATGCTCAGCCTCAGAAAGTCCACTTGCAGGCTGTAAGGCGGCCTTCAGACCTCAGCGCAGAAAGCTCCCAAAACCACAGCGTCTCCACAGCTTCACTGTGAAGTGGAGGATAATCCACTCAGCTGAGACTGCTGGCTGTTTTTTTTTTATCCCAGCCAAAACCCGGCCTGGAGTGTGGGGAGACGCCACCCACCCTGCACTTTGGCTTTTCCCAGTAACAGCCAGCCGGATCAGCTCTACAGCCATACTAAATAACAAATATTGTCAGTCAGCACTAACTGCAGCTGACACTTAAAATCCTGGCTCTTACCTCACCGAGGCTAGAAATCTCGGTGACACATACCTTTAGTCAATGACGGTTCCTTGCGCCTTCCTACTATATATATATATGTATCCATTCCCTAATTTTCACGAGATCGCCTCTTACAAAACTCAAATCATATTGTACAGTTCCAATGTAACTACATCCCCATCATACTCTCCAGTCTAGTGTGTAGTATCTCTTTAACCATCTTTGAGTCTATTTCAATGTCCTCCCCTCCTACTCCTCAATCTCTTTCCTCCTCCCCTCTTACAACGACCTCGGATTGATGTCTCGACTCATCTTCTGCAGCCTTTTGCCCAGATCTGGAAGAGCGAGGGGAAGCAGCGGTTGACATATACTTATTTATTGCATTTTGGTTTTACCTGGTCTCCAAACCAACTCCAGATCTCCTAGAGATGGTCCCTTGGTCCTCTTTTTCTTTTGAGGCATTATAGGTGTTATACCTACAGATGAGCGAAGTATTGGAAAATGTAATTCGGCTGCTTCGCCAAATTTTTCCCCAAAAATTCCATTTGTGACGAATGACTTCGTCATGAAGAGCATTTTTTTGTAAGTAGTTGGTGCAATGACAGGGAACGGAGATCACTCAGCCCCCCCATCATTGTACCCCTCAGATGCTGCATTCATCACCGATCGTGGCATCTGGCAGCAATAATCCGGTGTAAAATAACAAATAAATAAATAAAATCATACTTACCTCCTCCATTTGATCGCGATGAGCTGGCCGCCTCCATCTTGATTGAAGATCCAGCGCAAAGTCTCACGCTGCTCTTGATGATATTATCACGCCGGCCGGCATGGTAACGCCAAACCTCACCAATTCAAAATTCGTTTAGTCCTTCTAATGTTTGTAACAAGCAGCCGCTTTAAGCTTATTTGCGTAAATCCCCTCTCTGGCAGCTTTACAAAACGGCTCCACACCGGCTCCAACACCTCAGCCGGGGAAACTGCAATTTTTGGCTTGCCCTGGGTGCTGGCCACCCACGCTACGCCACTGCTCCCAGGTGAACCGATTGAGCTCCCTGGTGTCTCCGATCAGCAACTGTGGCGCCTTCCACTGGTGGGAGGGAGGGGGTGGAGCTTAGCATCACATCAGATGCTCCCATGCTCTGCTCTGGAAAATATTGCAAAACGGATTTCTTGGTATTGTCTAGTTGTGCATGTTTTATGGCTTCTTCTGGGTGTCTGACCCCCTGCTGTCTGACACTACAGTCCTGAGCTCTATCCTTTGGTCAACCACATTCTTGGGGCTGTTTTCCTAAATTGTGATTTTCCTATCTAATATTTACCTTCTATCTATCTATCTATCTATCTATCTATCTATCTATCTATCTATAGTAATATCTATCTAATCATCTGTTTATCTGCCTGATATCTATCTATCTATCTATCTATCTATCTATCTATCTATCTAATATCTATCTAATTATCTGTTTATCTCTGTCTGATTATCTATCTCTATCTAGCTATCTATCTATCTAATATCTAGCTCATATCTCTATCTATAAATCTACCTATCTAGCTAATCATCTGTTTATCTCTGTTAGATAAATATATAGATAATAATAGATAGATAAAAAGATAGATAGATAGAGAGACATAGAAAGATATTCTATCTATCTATCTATCTCATATCTATCTAGAAAGTATTTATAATAAACATTTTATTGTCTTTCTTGTGTTATTCAGGGAGGATCGGACAACAAAGTCTACAACATGAATATGTGGATTGCAATATTGAATACATTGGTAGTTATGCCAGTATACATCCTGTTCGGTCTTATTTTCAGCATTAGATACAGTACAGCGCCTACTGTATTACCCCCGAATCATTCTTGGTCCTGTTGTCAGTAACAACCGTAAGAATACAGAGAATTCAGGAATAAGATCTTCCTCTGCAGAGCATTTCACCTATTGGAGTAGCAGCTTTTACTTCAGAGCTGCTCTTCCTACTGTGAATGTTTTTATTGTTGAATCCATAATCCGTCATTTTGGAATTATTCTTATAAATAATATAGTCACCTGGGTATGAGAAATATCTTGTAGGACCCTATATTAAAACCTAATATCCCCCCACCCCATTTTTGATGAATTTCCATTTTATTTTTTATTTTTTTTACTGTAAAAATAAAGTTGGCCTGCACTTCACCCACCTTAATCAAATTATGTCAGAGAAGTGAGACAGGTGTTTCATAACTGTAGAGCTTAGTCTGATCACCAGATCTCTCATTACATTATATTTACCCTGATCACAGCCCTTCACGACATAATAAAACTGACCGCCAGCTCAGTGCACAGGAATTTATACTGTTATCATTGATGTGGATGGAAGCTGTAAAAATACCTATGTACTGAGCTCCCCCTAGTGGTGTCTGTAAGAAAATGCAGCAGATCTTTGATGGAAACAGGAAAAGCAAGCTTCTTGTATTTATTTGGCGGGTTATGTTTTTGGTTTTATTGTATAATGTGAAGATGGTGGTGGAGCTCCTCAGGGTGGAGAGAATCATCTCCTGTCACAGAAATGCAGAGGAGGACACCACCATCCCGCACTCCTACCAACTGTTCAAGAAATTACCAAGTTTCAATAAAGATGAAAAAGTTATCCCGCGATGCGACTCCATCTTCTTCCTAACACATCGGATGCAGCACTTGTTAAATGCACGCCCCCAGCGGTCAGCGCAGCGAATGTTCGCCCCTAGTGCTCGTTACACAGGGTGTGATACAGCCTGCTCTATCTGTACTACAACTCCTGCACTTCTGCGCCCTAAAGGTATGTGATGTGAAAGGCTATGTACACCTTTGGGGGCATTTAAAAAAAAAAATATTACATTGTACTAATTTTGAGCAAAAACATTTTTTTTATCAGTCTTTATTAAACATACAGAAGATCACGGCACTCACTGATTGTGTTTTGTAGACTTTTTATGTTTTATTGCATTTTTATCCATCCATGAGACATTACTTTTAGCCACTGGCCAACGTTTCGGTCTAACCTAGACCTTGTTCACGGCCTGTGATATACATAGAGAATAGGAAAACATTGGTACATATAAAAGATGCATGCAAAGAAAAAAGGGGGGGGGGGGAGCACAGAATAATAAATCATGTGATCTGGTGTAGTTCACAAAGTGAGGAAGGTGGCATACTCATACAGAATCTTCACATTTAAGCTTGATTTATACATTTACATAATGCAATAATATTGTAGTAATATAATATCCCAGGGGGGTCCACTTGAGACCGGATGTGCAGAATATGGGATACTAGACTTGCTGTATGGATTTCCAGGAAAGAATATCTGGGTCTGTGCACAAAAGAGACGATGGCTTGCTAGAAGAAAGGAGGGGTCTATCAAAGTATTTCAGGATTATATATAAAAAATGAATTTTACAGTTATATCCAGAAAGAACATATGTTGTCTTTAGCAGACACCTTTGTTATGATCTGTGAATAAAGCCAAGACCTATTGCCCACAGCCTATTGGAGTAAGGAAGGTCTAGTGCCTATTAGCAACCTACCTGGTTTTCATTAATAGCGAGCAGAGCGATAGGAAGTAAGAAATGATGGTCAGTCTGTACATACCATACGATCCGTAGCTTGAAGCGTGCAGGATGGCGTGTGGACGCCATTGCACTGTGTGGGTTTTATGCTAGTAGCGCGGGATGTACAGCGCTATGCGTCTGACGTCACAGTTAGGTCGTCTGAGTCCAGTATGGGAACTGGCAAGAAGCAGCTTATCTGTGGCTACGACGACACTTGTAGGACGGGAATAATTAATTTGTTTCTATGTGGGTGCGTAGCCATGAGCTTATATAAGTTGGTGTATGTTAGGTTATTCGATAGAACAATTACTTATATAAATATTTGAATAAATATTTAAGTATCCAAATAAATATCAAAATATTTGAAATAACCAAATGGAAAGGTTAGTGAAGAGAAGGAAACCATGCAGCAGTATCATCTATATCTACGAGCATGCCATTTTATTAAAGACATGCACTTAGTTACTAATCTATGGACCTCGTGATATACTACCTGTCAGACGGGGATCATTTTGTCTGAGGAAAATAAGGATACAATGATTAGTATTCATGAAAAGGCATTTGCAAGTCATAAAAAAATTACTGACATGTATAGTAATTCGAACAGGTATACAAAACAGGCATCTTATAGTGTACATGATCATATGATACAAAAGTCAAAGTCTCTAGTTAGCCCTTTTGGTGCCAAAGTGTTAAGTTCGAAGATCCAAAAAGCTTCACATTATTTGGATAATGGATCTTGACCATCACCTCGAAGCTGGAACTATTGACAAAGCCACTTACACTTTCCATCTAAATGAGAATCTTATTCTACCTGTTTTCTACATACTATCCAAAATTCACAAAAGTCTAACCCACCCACCTGGAAGACCCATCGTAGCTTTTACTGATTCCCTTTTGTCACCATTATCCATTTTCCTCGAAAAAATACTAACCCCTCTGGTTAAACAAACATGTTCCTTCCTCCTGGACTCCTCTCATTTTCTATCCATCATTTCTACCCTACAAAATATACCTTCGGATAGCTTCCTGGTGACACTTGACCTCAACAGTTTGTACACCTCCGTCTCCCATGTTAAAGGCATTCAGGCCATTATGTCACTCCTATCAACCTCCGAACTACCACCAACAGCCCAGAACTTTTGTATACAATTACTACACCTTGGTATTTTCATGTTCGGAGATAATTTCTATATACAGAAGAAAGGGACTGCTATGGGCGCCAATGTGGTGCCCCCTTACGCTAACGCTAACGCATTTATGGCCCAATTCGAGGAGGATTGGATATATCCAAACAATTTGTTCCAAACACATGCCATGATGTGGCAGAGATATATCGATGATATTTTCTGTATCTGGAAGGGGCGAGCATAATTCACTCCCAGAGTTTCTCTTCCACATAAATTGAATTGATCAAGACCTACAATTCACTTTTGGATATAATAGTGATGGAGACTCCCCAAGGCACACTGACTACCGATCTATACAGAAAACCCACAGACAGCAACACCCTTCTCCACTACTCGAGCTGTCACCCACACACTACAAAGAAATCACTTCCTAGGTCCCAATTCCAAAGAGTGACCAGAATAGTCAGTGATCCTACTCTCCGCAATCAACGCTTAAAGGAGATATAAAAAAAAATATTTTAGACAGAGGATATCCTCCCTCGACACTGAAAAGAGAGCAGTCTCCTTCTCCATTACCACAAACTATTGATACTTCCTCACCCCGTCTCCCTTTGGTTGTCACGTATCACCCAATGATACCAAAAATTCTAACAATAATAAAAACCATTGGTCCATTCTACAACAATCTTACCCAGAAATCCCAGAATTCCAAAATTAAATCAGAATATATTACAAAAGGCCACAAAATCTCAAAGATAAACTGGTTAAGGCAGATATTGGTTCTCTCAAACCTTTGTCTAAACAATTAACGCTAGCACCTGCTAAATCAGGAACCTACCCCTTAATTGTGCACAATGTACAAACGTCATCAAAGGTAATAGAATAGTCCACCCCCATTCCGGAAAAATCTACCACGCAAAGGACTTCTACACATGCAGCTCATCCTACGTAGTTTACCTACTCCGGTGCCCATGCGGCCTCGCATATGTGGGAAAAACTACCCAATGTGTACGAGACTGCATTTCTAAACATAAGTCAGATATCCGCTGTCAAAAAAAGGAACTACCCGCTCCATATTACTTCATTACCGCTAAGCACCAAGTTAATCAACTCAAATTTCAAATCTTGGAACAAATACCACTGGCGAGACGTGGAGGCAATAGGATTGCACAGCTCAAACAACGTGAAGCTTTTTGGATCTTCGAACTTAACACTTTGGCACCAAAAGGGCTAAATAGAGACTTTGACTTTTGTATCATATGATCATGTACACTATAAGATGCCTGTTTTGTATACCTGTTCGAATTACTATACATGTCAGTAATTTTTTTATGACTTGCAAATGCCTTTTCATGAATACTAATCATTGTTTCCTTATTTTCCTCAGACAAAATGATCCCCGTCTGACAGGTAGTATATCACGAGGTCCATAGATTAGTAACTAAGTGCATGTCTTTAATAAAATGGCATGCTCGTAGATAAGACTAACCCTGTATTGCATGATACTGCTGCATGGGTTCCTATTCTTCACTAACCTTTCTGTTTGGTTGTTTATTTAAATATTTAGATATTTATTTGGATACTTATATAAATATTTCAATAAATATTTAAGTAATTGTTCTATCGAATAACCTAATATACACCAACTCCTGCTTTATAATAATCCTAGCCATGCCACCTCCTATTTTAATCTGCTACCTCCTATAATCTCATCTATCCTTATATAAGCTTATGGCTATGCTCCCACATAGAAACTAATTCATTATTCCCGTCCTACAAGTGCCGTTGTAGCCACAGATAAGCTGCCAGTTCCCATACTGGACTCAGATGACCTTACTGCGCATGCGCACAACCCCAGTGACATCAGACGCATAGCGCTGTACATCCCACGCTACTAGCATAAAACCCACACAGTGCAATGGCGTCCGCACGCCATCCTGCACGCTTCAAGCTATGGATCCTATGGTACTGTATGTACAGACTGACTATCATTTCTTACTCCCTAATATGCTCTGCTCGCTATTGCTAATAGGCACTG
This sequence comes from Bufo gargarizans, assembly GCF_014858855.1. NCBI lineage: Eukaryota > Metazoa > Chordata > Amphibia > Anura > Bufonidae > Bufo > Bufo gargarizans. The sequence continues at coordinate 375,124,417 of NC_058080.1, read as the reverse complement.
GACCCTCCTCCCATTATTTAGACAGGACAATAGGCTGTGGCCAATATCTTGGCTTTACTCACAGATCATAACAAAGGTGTCTGCTAAAGACAACATACTGTATGTGCTTTCTGGATATAACTGTAAAATATTTTTTTTTATATGCACTGAACAAAAATATAAATGCAACACTTTTGGTTTTGCTCCCATTTTGCATGAGCTGAACTCAAAGATCTGAAACCTTTTCTACAGACCCATTACTCTCAAATATTGTTCACAAATCTGAATGAATCTGTGTTAGTGAGCACTTCATCTTTGCTGAGATAGTCCATCCCACCTCATAGGTGTGGCATATCAAGGTGCTGATTAGACAGCATGAATATTGCACAGGTGTGACCTCACCACAATAAAAGGCCACTCTGAAATGTGCACAGTTTTGCCTTACTGTGGGGGGGGGGGGGGGGGACCAGTATTTGGTGTGGCCACCATTTGACTCATGCAGTGCAACACATCTCCGTCACGTAGAGTTGATCAGGTTGTTGATTGTGGATTGTTGATTGTGGCCTGTGGAATGTTGGTCCACTCCTCTTGAATAGCTGTGCGAAGTTGCAGAATATTGTCAGGAACTGGAACATGCTGTCATATACGCCGATCCAGAGCATCCAAAACATGCTTAATGGGTGAGATGTTTTTAGCTTCCAGGAATTGTGTACAGATCCTTGCAATATGTGTAACACCCCAGAGTTGTGTTGCTACACTCCTCTACCCCGCTACTGTCTGTTAAGAGCTTTTACCTTGTCATCTGATATGATTTTACATTATGTCATTCACAAATGTGCATAAACCCTGTTAGATGTAAATTATTGTTGTAATTTTCCATGTTCACCAGCAGGTGGCAGCAATGGATTCGTAAGGAGTTAGCTACAGTTTAGTATATCTAGGCTGGAATTGTAGTGTCCCACTAGGTAAAGGTGGGCACTACACAAGGGTTAACAGGTCTATTGCATTAATGTGATGTTAAATGTTCATTTTCCTGTATTATCTGGGTGTCAGGCCTGTTAGGGTGTAGTTCAGCCTCCCAGACGTTAGAGGGAGCTAGAGAGTCCTAAGTATATATAGGTAGGCCCAGACAGGGAAGAGTAGTTAGTTCAGTCCAGGTGGCTAGAAGTGTAACCTAGTCAGCCTGAAGCTCCTGAGTCTGTTTAGCTCAGTAGAGTCACCCCAGAAGAAGAATTTGCATCCTGGGACAAACCTGCAGCCACCGGATCATTTCGTAGGGTTTCTGGCCAGTCATTCACAAGTGGCTCCGAGGGTCCAGCCAGGGCACAGTTTTGGAGGATGACTAGGTGGAGGATGAGAAGGAGGAGGTGGAGGAGGAGGAACCATGTTCACAGCAGGGTGGCACCCAGACCAGCTCATGGCCATCACTGGTGCGTGGATGGGGGGATACAGAGGACACAGACCATACACCTCCCACCGAGGACAGCTTTTCGTTGCCTCTGGGCAGCCTGGCACACATGAGCGATTAAATGCTGCAGTGTCTCCGCAACCACAGTTGAGTTGCCCACATTCTAACTTGTGCTGATTACTGGGTGGCCACACTGCTAGATCCCCGTTACAAGGACAACGTACCGTCCTTAATTCCCTCACTGGAGCGTGATCGTAAGATGTGCAAGCGCACGCTGCTAGACGCGCTGCTGGTGGCATTCCCACCTGACAGTGTGGGCACAGTGGAAGCACAAAGCAAAAGCAGAGGAGAAGGAAGAGGTCGCCAACGCAGCTGGGGCACCGCCAGCACCTCAGAAGGCAGGGTTAGCATGGCCGAAATGTGGAAAAGCTTTGTCAGCACGCCACAAGAACCAGCAGCACCAGCTGATATGGACGTCTTAGCAGGAGGCAGCATTTCACCAACATGGCGGAGCAGTATGTGTGCACACGCCTACACGTACTGAATCTGTTAAATTTGGAGTACCGCATACCGTTATTGCTGGTGCCCACAAGGACTTGCTAGTCGTAATCAAGTAGTAGAAAATTGCAGCACACAGTATTTTTCTTTGCTGTAAAGTTATTTTTTAATCGTATATCATCATATGATCATCATGATCCAGTGCAGTTACAGAGTATATAGGGTAGTCATGTACAAATCAATATGGAAACCGGACATTTCGGCCTGTCAGGGCCTTCTTCAGCGGTCTATAATCTGTAGCTGGCTTCCTGCACCATCCAGTTCCATCTACTACAGGAAGCCAGCTACAGATTATAGACCGCTGAAGAAGGCCCTGACAAGTCAAAACGTCTGGTCGCCATATTGATTTGTACATGACTGCCCTATATACCCTGTAACTGCACTGGATCATGATGACCATATGATGATATACAATTAAAACATAACTTTACGGCAAAAAAAAAATAACTGTGTGCTGCATTTTTCTACTACACGTACTGAATGACGGGTCTGCCCCTTCAACTTCTGGGTCTTCAAATTGGGCACATGGCCTGAGCTTGTCCTTTACGCCTTGGAGGTGCTGGCCTGCCCTGCAGCCAGTGTATTGTCTGAACGTGTGTTCAGCACGGCAGGGGGCGTCATCACAGACAAGCGCAGCCGCCTGTCTACAGCCAACGTAGACAAGCTCACGTTCATTAAAATGACCCAGGCATAGATCCCACAGGACTTGTCAATACCTTGTGCAGAATAGACATGTATACCGGCACTAACCAGCCATTGTTATACTACAGCGCAATTGCTCATTCTTGTATTTTGGATATATTTCACACTCTTTTGGAGTGTACCCTAATTAAAAAAATAATTAAAATTAAAAACAAAAACCAGTGTTGGCTACCTCGTCCTCCTCCACCTCTGCTTCCACTTACACAGCTATGTCCACCGCCTCCTCAAACTCCTACTCCATATGGACCTCCACCTCATAAATCAAATTTTTTATTTTTTATTTGTACGTATTTTATTTTATTTTATGTCATTTCACTAATTTGTCTGTTACATTTTCGGGTGACATTCGCCAATTTTTGGCTGTGATATACTACTGCTTTACCTAGTAGACAGGTTAAAAAAATTCACAAATTTGTCTGTTACATTTTCGGGCGAAATTCACTAATTTTGGGGTGTGATACACCTCTGCTCTACCTAGGAAACGGGTTAATAAATTTCACAAATTTTTCTGTTACATTCTTGGGTTGACATTTTACAATTTTACCATTGCTCTACTGTAACGGGGTGCCGAAGGTGCACTCGGTCTCCCATCAGCCACAGACCTGCTAGCTGGGAGGCTCCCTGCTCCTAGGTCTGCCTTGAGTGCCGAGCTGATCACTCAGTGCTCGACTGGTCAGTCTGTCGGTCATGTGATGCTGGCCACGTCACATGACCCTCACTCCCCACTATAAATACAGGCAGCCTACTGGCCACAGATTGCCTGTTAATTTAGGTTCCTGGTGTTTGTTGGATACCTGTATACTTACCTGATCCTGTTCCCTGACGATCCTTTGCCTGCTCCTCCTGTACTGCGCATCCTTCCTGGTATTTTGACCTCGGCTTCCACCTTACTATTCTTTGCGGACTCCTTTGGTACTTCTCGACTCTCCTGGTATTTGTGACCCCGGCTTCTCCTGACCATTCTTTGCTTATCCCCCTGTATTGCGTTGTCCTCTTGGTTTTGACCCGGTCCGTTCACTATCCGTTATTTGTCTTGTCTGTCCTTCCCGCACGTATCCTAAGTTAAGGACTGCCATCAAGTTGTCCCCTGTCATCAGGACTCTTGAGGCAAGTAGGCAGGGCCAGGGGTGAGGGTGGAGCGCAGTGGTCACTATCCTCCCCCCTGTGTGTGTGTGTGTGTGTGTGAACGTGACCGTTACATCTACCTAGTAGACAGGTTAAAAAAAATTCACTAATTTATCTGTTACATTTTTGGGTGAAATTCACCCATTTTTGGGTGTGATATACCACTGCTCTTCCTATTAGACAGGTTTAAAAAAATGCACTAATTTGTCTGTTACATTTTTGGGTGAAATTAAGCAATTTTTGGCTGTGATACACCCCTGCTCTACCTAGTAGGCGGGTTAATAAATTTCACTAATTTTTCTGTTACATTCTTGGGTTGACATTTTACAATTTTTGACGTGAATAAACCCCTGCTCTGCATAGGTGACAGGGACCGAAATTTAAAAAAAAAATATGTTTCATTGGTGGGTGGCATAAATCCATTTCTGGCGATGAAAAACCCCTACTCTGCATAGGTAACAGGGACTTAAATTTCTAAAATTTGCCTTTAATTGTCTCTTTTGCTTTAATAACTTTTCCCATATTTCTGCTCGATCAAAATTAAATTTCATCCATTTATCTCCCTTAAATGTGGTCTCTCTTTCTCACGCTCACGCTCCCTCTCCGGCGTGGAACCCTGATTCGCTGATAACTGTGATCAACATGGTAGGCTCAGAAAAGAACATCGAAAGTTGATAGAGAAGATATCCAAATGGATGGTGGACGTCACGGGGGCACCTCTGCATAGGTGACAGGAACATAAATTAAAAAATCGTCTGTTACATTGTCAGGTGACATTTTACCAATTTTGGCGGATATAAACCCCTGCTCTGCATAGGTGACAGGGACTTAAATTTCTAAAATTCGTCTTTAATTGGCCCTTTCCTTCGATCCTTTTGCTTTAATAACTTGTCCCACATTTCCGCTTCATCCCATTGCAGCCATTGACCTCCCTTGGATGAGGTCTCCCTTTCTCACGCTCCCTCTCCGGCGTGGAACCCTGATTCGCCGATAACCGTGATCAACATGGTAGGCTCAGAAAATAACATCAAAAGTTGATAGAGAAGATGTCCAAATGGATGGTGGACGTCACAGGGACGTGCGATCAGGCAGAAGTTATCTAGAGTCAACAAAGCGGCAGCAGGGCCTCTTATGTCTAACGTTTCCTAATCCAAAATACCCCAGTGACCTTCCCTGTAATTTTTTATTAATCATTCAAATAACAGGGCATCTCAAGAGTCTTGTATTGTTATTTATCGTCACTACCTCCCCAAGTTGGGAGTGGGTAATTGCCGCGCGCCCCCTCCTTAACTTGGAAGCTTATGCTTCAATACTTTGTCACACATTTATTTCATACATTGACCTCCCTTGGATGTGATCTCTCTTTCTCACACTCCCTCTCCGGCGTGAAACCCTGATTTGCCGCTAACCGTGATCAACATGTTAGGCGCAGAAAAGAACATCAAAAGTTGATAGAGCAGATATCCAATTGGATCGTGAACATCACGGGGACGTGCGACATGGTGGGGCAGTATGTTTGCACACGCCTACACAAACTGACTGATGGTTCAGCCCCTGCAACTTCTGGGTCTCCAAATTAAGCACATGGCCTGAGCTTGCCCTTTACGCCTTGGAGGTGCTGGCCTGTGTGTTTAGCACGACTGGAGGGGGTTATATTTCCCAATGTTTTGGGGTGTACCCTAATATAAAAATAAAAATTTTAAACAAAAAAGCAGTGTAGGCTACCTCCTCCTCATCCACCGCCGCTTCCACCTACACCGCCACATCCACTGCCTCCTCAACCTCCTACTCGTCCTCCTAGATTAATATTATTATATTTTTTTTACGTATTTTATGTTATTTAAAGTAATTTCCCTATCTACTTTTATTTGTAGAGCACTTGCCATGCTCTTAACCACTTCAGCCCCGCTAGGTGAAACCCCCTTCATGACCAGGCCACTTTTTACACTTCGGCACTACACTACTTTCACCGTTTATCGCTCGGTCATGCAACTTACCACCCAAATGAATTTTACCTCCTTTTCTTCTCACTAATAGAGCTTTCATTTGGTGGTATTTTATTGCTGCTGACATTTTTACTTTTTTTGTTATTAATCAAAATGTAACGATTTTTTTGCAAAAAAATGACATTTTTCACTTTCAGCTGTGAAATTTTGCAAAAAAAACGACATCCATATATAAATTTTTCGCTAAATTTATAGTTCTACATGTCTTTGATAAAAAAAAAATGTTTGGGCAAAAAAAAAATGGTTTGGGTAAAAGTTATAGCATTTACAAACTATGGTACAAAAATGTGAATTTCCGCTTTTTGAAACGGCTCTGATTTTCTGAGCACCTGTCATGTTTCCTGAGGTTCTACAATGCCCAAACAGTAGAAAAACCCCACAAATGACCCCATTTCGGAAAGTAGACACCCTAAGGTATTCGCTGATGGGCATAGTGAGTTCATAGAACTTTTTATTTTTTGTCACAAGTTAGCGGAAAATGATGATGACTATATTTATTTTTTTTTTTTCTTACAAAGTCTCATATTCCACTAACTTGCGACAAAAAATAAAAAATTCTAGGAACTCACCATGCCCCTCACAGAATACCTTGGGGTGTCTTCTTTCCAAAATGGGGTCACTTGTGGGGTAGTTATACTGCCCTGGCAATTTAGGGGCCCAAATGTGTGAGAAGAACTTTGCAATCAAAATGTGTAAGAAATGACCGGTGAAATCCGAAAGGTGCACTTTGGAATATGCGCCCCTTTGCCCACCTTGGCAGCAAAAAAGTGTCACACATCTGGTATCGCCGTACTCAGGAGAAGTTGGGGAATGTGTTTTGGGGTGTCATTTTACATATACCCATGCTGGGTGAGAGAAATATCTTGGCAAAAGACAACTTTTCCCATTTTTTTATACAAAGTTGGCATTTGACCAAGATATTTTTCTCACCCAGCATAGGTATATGTAAAATGACACCCCAAAACACATTCCCCAATTTCTCCTGAGTACGGCGATACCAGATGTGTCACACTTTTTTGCTGCCAAGGTGGGCAAAGGGGCACATATTCCAAAGTGCACCTTTCGGATTTTGCAGGGCATTTTTTACACATTTTGATTGCAAGGTACTTCTCACACATTTGGGCCCCTAAATTGCCAGGGCAGTATAACTACGCCACAAGTGACCCCATTTTGGAAAGAAGACACCCTAAGGTATTCCGTGAGGGGCATGGCGAGTTCCTCGAATTTTTTATTTTTTGTCACAAGTTAGCGGAAAATGATGATTTTTTTTTTTTCTCTTTTTTTCCTTACAAAGTCTCATATTCCACTAACTTGCGACAAAAAATAAAAAATTCTAGGAACTCGCCATGCCCCTCACGGAATACCTTGGGGTGTCTTCTTTCCAAAATGGGGTCACTTGTGGCGTAGTTATACTGCCCTGGCAATTTAGGGGCCCATATGTGTGAGAAGTACCTTGCAATCAAAATCTGTAAAAAATGACCGGTGAAATCCGAAAGGTGCACTTTGGAATATGTGCCCCTTTGCCCACCTTGGCATCAAAAAAGTGTCACACATCTGGTATCGCCGTACTCAGGAGAAGTTGGGGAATGTGTTTTGGGCTGTCATTTTACATATACCCATGCTGGGTGAGAGAAATATCTTGGCAAAAGACAACTTTTCCCATTTTTTTATACAAAGTTGGCATTTGACCAAGATATTTTTCTCACCCAGCATGGGTATATGTAAAATGACACCCCAAAACACATTGCCCAACTTCTCCTGAGTACGGCGATACCAGATGTGTCACACTTTTTTGCTGCCAAGGTGGGCAAAGGGGCACATATTCCAAAGTGCACCTTTCGGATTTTGCAGGGCATTTTTTACACATTTTGATTGCAAAGTTCTTCTCACACATTTGGGCCCCTAAATTGCCAGGGCAGTATAACTACCCCACAAGTGACCCCATTTTGGAAAGAAGACACCCCAAGGTATTCCGTGAGGGGCATGGCGAGTTCCTAGAATTTTTTATTTTTTGTCGCAAGTTAGTGGAATATGAGACTTTGTAAGGAAAAAAGAATAAAAAAGAAAAATCATCATTTTCCGCTAAATTGTGACAAAAAATAAAAAATTCTAGGAACTCGCCGTGCCCCCCACGGAATACCTTGGGGTGTCTTCTTTCCAAAATGGGGTCACTTGTGGCGTAGTTATACTGCCCTGGCAATTTAGGGGCCCAAATGTGTAAGAAGTACCTTGAAATCAAAATGTGTAAAAAATGGCCTGCGAAATCCGAAAGGTGCCCCTTTGCCCACCTTGGCTGCAAAAAAGTGTCACACATCTGGTATCGCCGTACTCAGGAGAAGTTGGGCAATGTGTTTTGGGGGGTCATTTTACATATACCCATGCTGGGTGAGAGAAATATCTTGGCAAAAGACAACTTTTCCCATTTTTTTATACAAAGTTGGCATTTGACCAAGATATTTTTCTCACCCAGCATGGGTATATGTAAAATGACCCCCCAAAACACATTGCCCAACTTCTCCTGAGTACGGAGATACCAGATGTGTGACACTTTTTTGCAGCCTAGATGCGCAAAGGTGCCCAAATTCCTTTTAGGAGGGCATTTTTAGACATTTGGATCCCAGACTTCTTCTCACACTTTCGGGCCCCTAAAAAGCCAGGGCAGTATAAATACCCCACATGTGACCCCACTTTGTAAAGAAGACACCCCAAGGTATTCAATGAGGGGCATGGCGAGTTCCTAGAATTTTTTTTTTTTTTGCATAAGTTAGCGGATATTGATTTTTTTTTGTTTTTTTTCTCACAAAGTCTCACTTTCCGCTAACTTAGGACAAAAATTTCAATCTTTCATGGACTCAATATGCCCCTCACGGAATACCTTGGGGTGTCTTCTTTCCGAAATGGGGTCACATGTGGGGTATTTATACTGCCCTGGCTTTTTAGGGGCCCTAAAGCGTGAGAAGAAGTCTGGAATATAAATGTCTAAAAATGTTTACGCATTTGGATTCCGTGAGGGGTATGGTGCGTCCATGTGAGATTTTATTTTTTGACACAAGTTAGTGGAATATGAGACTTTGTAAGAAAAAACAAAAACAAAAACAAACAAAAAATGTCCGCTAACTTGTGCCAAAAAAAATGGCTGAATGGAGCCTTACCAGGGGGGGAGTGATCAATGACAGGGGGGTGATCAATGACAGGGGGGTGATCACCCATATAGACTCCCTGATCACCCCCCTGTCATTGATCACCCCCCCTGTAAGGCTCCATTCAGACATCCGCATGATTTTTTACGGATCCATGGATACATGGATCGGATCCACAGAACGCATGCGGACGTCTGAATGGAGCCTTACAGGGGGGTTATCAATGACAGGGGGTGATCAGGGTAATCAGGGTGATCACCCCCCTGTCACTGATCACCCCCCCTGTAAGGCTCCATTCAGACATCCGCATGATTTTTTACGGATCCATGGATACATGGATCGGATCCACAGAACGCATGCGGACGTCTGAATGGAGCCTTACAGGGGGGTTATCAATGACAGGGGGTGATCAGGGTAATCAGGGTGATCACCCCCCTGTCACTGATCACCCCCCCTGTAAGGCTCCATTCAGACATCCGCATGATTTTTTACGGATCCACAGAACGCATGCGGACGTCTGAATGGAGCCTTACAGGGGGGTTATCAATGACAGGGGGTGATCAGGGTAATCAGGGTGATCACCCCCCTGTCACTGATCACCCCCCCTGTAAGGCTCCATTCAGACGTCCGCATGATTTTTACGGATCCATGGATACATGGATCGGATCCGTAAAAATCATGCGGACGTCTGAATGGAGCCTGACAGGGGGGTGATCAATGACGGGGGTGATCAAGGAGTGTATATGGGTGATCACCCACCTGTCATTGATCACCCCCCTGTAAGGCTCCATTCAGACATCCGCATGATTTTTTACGGATCCATGGATACATGGATCGGATCCACAATACGCATGCGGACGTCTGAATGGAGCCTTACAGGGGGGTTATCAATGACAGGGGGTGATCAGGGTGATCAGGGTAATCACCCCCCTGTCACTGATCACCCCCCCTGTAAGGCTCCATTCAGACATCCGCATGATTTTTTACGGATCCATGGATACATGGATCGGATCCACAGAACGCATGCGGACGTCTGAATGGAGCCTTACAGGGGGGTTATCAATGACAGGGGGTGATCAGGGTAATCAGGGTGATCACCCCCCTGTCACTGATCACCCCCCCTGTAAGGCTCCATTCAGACATCCGCATGATTTTTTACGGATCCATGGATACATGGATCGGATCCACAGAACGCATGCGGACGTCTGAATGGAGCCTTACAGGGGGGTTATCAATGACAGGGGGTGATCAGGGTAATCAGGGTGAAAACCCCCCTGTCACTGATCACCCCCCCTGTAAGGCTCCATTCAGACGTCCGCATGATTTTTACGGATCCATGGATACATGGATCGGATCCGTAAAAATCATGCGGACGTCTGAATGGAGCCTGACAGGGGGGTGATCAATGACGGGGGTGATCAAGGAGTGTATATGGGTGATCACCCACCTGTCATTGATCACCCCCCTGTAAGGCTCCATTCAGACGTCCGCATGATTTTTACGGATCCATGGATACATGGATCGGATCCGTAAAAATCATGCGGACGTCTGAATGGAGCCTGACAGGGCGGTGATCAATGACAGGGGGTGATCAGGGAGTGTATATGGGTGATCACCCGCCTGTCATTGATCACCCCCCTGTAAGGCTCCATTCAGACGTCCGCATGATTTTTACGGATCCATGGATACATGGATTGGATCCGTAAAAATCATGCGGACGTCTGAACGGAGCCTGACAGGGGGGTGATCAATGACAGGGCGGTGATCAATGACAGGGGGGTGATCAGGGAGTTTATTTGGGGTGATCAGGGGTTTATAAGGGGTTAATAAGTGACGGGGGGGTGGGGGGGTGTAGTGTAGTGTAGTGTGGTGTTTGGTGGGACTGTACTGACCTACCTGAGTCCTCTGGTGGTCGATCCTAACAAAAGGGACCACCAGAGGACCAGGTAGGAGGTATATTAGACGCTGTTATGAAAACAGCGTCTAATATACCTGTTAGGGGTTAAAAAATTCGGATCTCCAGCCTGCCAGCGAGCGATCGCCGCTGGCAGGCTGGAGATCCACTCGCTTACCTTCCGTTCCTGTGAGCGCGCGCGCCTGTGTGCGCGCGTTCACAGGAAATCTCGCGTCTCGCGAGATGACGCGCCGATGCGTCCAGGAGGAGAAAAGCAACCACCTTCCGGACGCATCGGCGCGTTAGGCGGTCCGGAGGTGGTTAACCACATTTTGATGCCATTTGCGGCCCTCTAGCCCATTCCATGACATTTTTACAGCCATTTTAGTACTTAAAAGTTCGAGTCCCCATTGACTTCAATGGGGTTCGGGGTGAAGTTCAAGTCCCGAACTCGATCTTTTTTGTGAAGTTCGGCCGAACCCGTCGAACCCGAACATCCAGTTGTCCGCTCAACTCTATTACTGAAATACGCCCCTATACGCTTTCACCAGAAATTACTGCAACAGTGCAGTGGGTATATATTTTTATTGCATTACTGAAATACGGCCCTATACTTTTTTACCAGAAGTTACTGTAACAGTAAAACGCTTACATATTTATCTTGTATTGCTGAAATATGACCCTAAACATTTTCACTGCATATGACTGCAGAAGAGAAATGCGTATATGTTTTAGTAGGGATGAGCGAACTCGAACTGTATAGTTCGGGTTCGTACCGAATTTTGGGGTGTCCGTGACACGGACCCGAACCCGGACATTTTCGTAAAAGTCCGGGTTCGGGTTCGGTGTTCGTCGCTTTCTTGGCGCTTTTTGAAAGGCTGCAAAGCAGCCAATCAACAAGCGTCATACTACTTGCCCCAAGAGGCCATCACAGCCATGCCTACTATTAACATGGCTGTGATTGGCCAGAGCACCATGTGACCCAGCCTCTATTTAAGCTGGAGTCACATAGCGCCGCCCGTCACTCTGCTCTGATTAGCGTAGGGAGAGGTTGCGGCTGCGACAGTAGGGCGAGATTAGGCAGATTAACTCCTCCAAAGGACTTGATTATTGATCAATCTGAAGCTGTGGGTCATTGAGCTGCTGACACTCAATTGCTCACTGTTTTTAGGCTGCCCAGACCGTTTGTCAGTCACTTTTTTCTGGGGTGATCGGCGGCCATTTTGTGTCTTGTGGTGCGCCAGCACAAGCTGCGACCAAGTGCATTTAACCCTCAATGGTGTTGTTGTTTTTTGGCTAAAGCCTACATCAGGGTGAAGCTGTCACACCAAGTGCATTTAACCAGCAATAGTCTGTTTATTTTTTGGCCATATACTACATCAGGGGCAAGCTGCGCCTGTCACCAAGTGCATTTAACCCTCAATGGTGTGGTTGTTTTTTGGCTAAAGCCTACATCAGGGTGAAGCTGTCACACCAAGTGCATTTAACCAGCAATAGTCTGTTTATTTTTTGGCCATATACTACATCAGGGGCAAGCTGCGCCTGTCACCAAGTGCATTTAACCCTCAGTAGTGTGGTTGGTCAAGCTGTTACACCAAGTGCATTTAACCAGGAATAGTGTGGTTATTTTTTGGCCATATCCCAGTCTAATTCTGTCAGTAAATTTATACCTGTCACCCAGCGCCTAAATACTAGGCCTCAAATTTATATCCCGCTAAATCTGTCGTTACCGCTGTACTGTTCTGGCTGGGCAAGTTATTTAGTGTCCGTCAAAGCACATTTTTTGTTCTGGGTTGAAATACAATTCCCAATTTAGCAATTTCCTAATTTAGTGGTTTCTGCTATATCAGAGCTATTTGAAATCTATCCCTAAAAGGGTATATAATATTCAAGGTGCACATAGGGTCATTCAGAATAACTTCACACACACGCTACTGTGCATTTCCAAGTCTAATTCTGTCAGCAAATCTATACCGGTCACCCAGCGCCTAAATACTAGGCCTCAAATTTATATTCAGCTGAATTTGAATACAATACATTGGGCCAAATAATATTTTTGTTGTTGTGGTGAACGATAACAATGAGGAAAACATCTAGTAAGGGACGCGGACGTGGACATGGTCGTGGTGGTGTTAGTGGACCCTCTGGTGCTGGGAGAGGACGTGGCCGTTCTGCCACATCCACACGTCCTAGTGTACCAACTACCTCAGGTCCCAGTAGCCGCCAGAATTTACAGCGATATATGGTGGGGCCCAATGCCATTCTAAGGATGGTAAGGCCTGAGCAGGTACAGGCATTAGTCAATTGGGTGGCCGAGAGTGGATCCAGCACATTCACATTATCTCCCACCCAGTCTTCTGCAGAAAGCGCACAGATGGCGCCTGAAAACCAACCCCATCAGTCTGTCACATCACCCCCATGCATACCAGGGAAACTGTCTCAGCCTCAAGTTATGCAGCAGTCTCTTAATCTGTTTGAAGACTCCGCTGGCAGGGTTTCCCAAGGGCATCCACCTAGCCCTTGGGAAACCCCAGCGGTGAAAGACATAGAATGCACTGACGCACAACCACTTATGTTTCCTGATGATGAGGACATGGGAATACCACCTCAGCATGTCTCTGATGATGACGAAACACAGGTGCCAACTGCTGCGTCTTTCTGCAGTGTGCAGACTGAACAGGAGGTCAGGGATCAAGACTGGGTGGAAGACGATGCAGGGGACGATGAGGTCCTAGACCCCACATGGAATGAAGGTCGTGCCACTGACTTTCACAGTTCGGAGGAAGAGGCACTGGTGAGACCGAGCCAACAGCGCAGCAAAAGAGGGAGCAGTGGGCAAAAGCAGAACACCCGCCGCCAAGAGACTCCGCCTGCTACTGACCGCCGCCATCTGGGACCGAGCAGCTTCAAGGAGTTCCCTGGCATGTCACTTCTTCAAACAATGTGCTGACGACAAGACCCGAGTGGTTTGCACGCTGTGCCATCAGAGCCTGAAGCGAGGCATTAACGTTCTGAACCTGAGCACAACCTGCATGACCAGGCACCTGCATGCAAAGCATGAACTGCAGTGGAGTAAACACCTTAAAACCAAGGAAGTCACTCAGGCTCCTCCTGCTACCTCTTCTGCTGCTGCCGCCTCGGCCTCTTCTGCTGCTGCCGCCTCGGCCTCTTCCTCCGCCTCTGGAGGAACGTTGGCACCTGCCGCCCAGCAAACAGGGGATGTACCACCAACACCACCACCACCTCCGTCACCAAGCATCTCAACCATGTCACACGGCAGCGTTCAGCTCTCCATCTTACAAACATTTGAGAGAAAGCGTAAATTCCCACCTAGCCACCCTCGATCCCTGGCCCTGAATGCCAGCATTTCTAAACTACTGGCCTATGAAATGCTGTCATTTAGGCTGGTGGACACAGACAGCTTCAAACAGCTCATGTCGCATGCTGTCCCACAGTATGTTGTTCCCAGCCGGCACTACTTCTCCAAGAGAGCCGTGCCTTCCCTGCACAACCAAGTATCCGATAAAATCAAGTGTGCACTGTGCAACGCCATCTGTGGCAAGGTCCATCTAACCACAGATACGTGGACCAGTAAACACGGCCAGGGACGCTATATCTCCCTAACTGCACACTGGGTAAATGTAGTGGCAGCTGGGCCCCAGGCGGAGAGCTGTTTGGCGCACGTCCTTCAGCCGCCAAGGATCACAGGGCAACATTCTTTGCCTCCTGTTGCCACCTCCTCCTACTCAGCTTCCTCCTCCTCTTCTTCCACCTGCTCATCCAGTCAGCCACACACCTTCACCACCAACTTCAGCACAGCCCGGGGTAAACGTCAGCAGGCCATTCTGAAACTCATATGTTTGGGGGACAGGCCCCACACCGCACAGGAGTTGTGGCAGGGTATAGAACAACAGACCGACGAGTGGTTGCTGCCGGTGAGCCTCAAGCCCGGCCTGGTGGTGTGTGATAATGGGCGAAATCTCGTTGCAGCTCTGGGACTAGCCGGTTTGACGCACATCCCTTGCTTGGCGCATGTGCTGAATTTGGTGGTGCAGAAGTTCATTCACAACTACCTCGACATGTCAGAGCTGCTGCATAAAGTGCGGGCCGTCTGTTCGCGCTTCCGGCGTTCACATCCTGCTGCTGCTCGCCTGTCTGCGCTACAGCGTAACTTCGGCCTTCCCGCTCACCGCCTCACATGCGACGTGCCCACCAGGTGGAACTCCACCTGCACATGCTGGACAGACTGTGCGAGCAGCAGCAGGCCATAGTGGAGTTTTAGCTGCAGCACACACGGGTCAGTCGCACTGCAGAACAGCACCACTTCACCACCAATGACTGGGCCTCCATGCGAGACCTGTGTGCCCTGTTGCGCTGTTTCGAGTACTCCACCAACATGGCCAGTGGCGATGACGCCGTTATCAGCGTTACAATACCACTTCTATGTCTCCTTGAGAAAACACTTAGGGCGATGATGCAAAAGGAGGTGGCCCAGGAGGAGGAGGAGGAGGAGGAAAAGGGATCATTTTTAGCACTTTCAGGCCAGTCTCTTCGAAGTGACTCAGAGGGAGGTTTTTTGCAACAGCAGAGGCCAGGTACAAATGTGGCCAGCCAGGGCCCACTACTGGAGGACGAGGAGGACGAGGATGAGGAGGAGGTGGAGGAGGATGAGGATGAAGCATGGTCACAGCGGGGTGGCACCCAACGCAGCTCGGGCCCATCACTGGTGCGTGGCTGGGGTGAAAGGCAGGACGATGACGATACGCCTAACACAGAGGACAGCTTGTCCTTACCCCTGGGCAGCCTGGCACACATGAGCGACTACATGCTGCAGTGCCTGCGCAACGACAGCAGAGTTGCCCACATTTTAACGTGTGCGGACTACTGGGTTGCCACCCTGCTGGATCCACGCTACAACGACAATGTGCCCACCTTACTTCCTGCACTGGAGCGTGATAGGAAGATGCGCGAGTACAAGCGCACGTTGGTAGACGCGCTACTGAGAGCATTCCCAAATGTCACAGGGGAACAAGTGGAAGCCCAAGGCCAAGGCAGAGGAGGAGCAAGAGGTCGCCAAGGTAGCTGTGTCACGGCCAGCTCCTCTGAGGGCAGGGTTAGCATGGCAGAGATGTGGAAAACTTTTGTCAACACGCCACAGCTAACTGCACCACCACCTGATACGCAACGTGTTAGCAGGAGGCAACATTTCACTAACATGGTGGAACAGTACGTGTGCACACCCCTCCACGTACTGACTGATGGTTCGGCCCCATTCAACTTCTGGGTCTCTAAATTGTCCACGTGGCCAGAGCTAGCCTTTTATGCCTTGGAGGTGCTGGCCTGCCCGGCGGCCAGCGTTTTGTCTGAACGTGTATTCAGCCCGGCAGGGGGCGTCATTACAGACAAACGCAGCCGCCTGTCTACAGCCAATGTGGACAAGCTGACGTTCATAAAAATGAACCAGGCATGGATCCCACAGGACCCGTCCGTCCCTTGTGCAGATTAGACATTAACTACCTCCCCTTAACCATATATTATTGTACTCCAGGGCACTTCCTCATTCAATCCTATTTTTATTTTCATTTTACCATTATATTGCGAGGCTACCCAAAGTTGAATGAACCTCTCCTCTGTCTGGGTGCCGGGGCCTAAATATATGCCAATGGACTGTTCCAATGTTGGGTGACGTGAAGCCTGATTCTCTGCTATGACATGCAGACTAATTCTCTGCTGACATGAAGCCACATCCTCTGTCACGAGACCTCTCTCCTCTGCCTGGGTGCTGGGCCTAAATTTATGAAAATGGACTGTTACAGTGGTGGGTGACGTGAAGCCTGATTCTCTGCTATGATATGAAGACTGATTCTCTGCTGACATGAAGCCAGATTGTCTGTTACGGGACCTCTCTCCTCTGCCTGGGTGCTGGGCCTAAATATCTGACAATGGACTGTTGCATTGGTGGCTGACATGAAGCCTGATTCTCTGCTATGATATGAAGACTGATTCTCTGCTGACATGAAGCCAGATTGTCTGTTACGGGACCTCTCTCCTCTGCCTGGGTGCTGGGCCTAAATATCTGACAATGGACTGTTGCAGTGGTAGCTGACGTGAAGCCTGATTCTCTGCTATGATATGAAGACTGATTCTATGCTGACATGAAGCCAGATTGTCTGTTACGGGACCTCTCTCCTCTGCCTGGGTGCTGGGCCTAAATTTATGAAAATGGACTGTTGCAGTGGTGGCTGACGTGAAGCCTGATTCTCTGCTATGATATGAAGACTGATTCTATGCTGACATGAAGCCAGATTGTCTGTTACGGTACCTCTCTCCTCTGCCTGGGTGCTTGGCCTAAATTTATGACAATGGACTGTTGCAGTGGTGGCTGACGTGAAGCCTGATTCTCTGCTATGACATGCAGACTGATTCTCTGCTGACATGAAGACAGATTCTCTGTTACGGGACCTCTCTCCTCTGCCTGGGTGCCGGGGCCTAAATATCTGAGAATGGACTGTTCCAGTGGTGGGTGACGTGAAGCCAGATTCTCTGCTATGGGACCTCTCTCCAATTGATTTTGGTTAATTTTTATTTATTTAATTTTAATTTTTATTCATTTCCCTATCCACATTTGTTTGCAGGGGATTTACCTACATGTTGCTGCCTTTTGCAGCCCTCTAGCCCTTTCCTGGGCTGTTTTACAGCCTTTTTAGTGCCGAAAAGTTCGGGTCCCCATTGACTTCAATGGGGTTCGGGACGAAGTTCGGATCGGGTTCGGATCCCGAACCCGAACATTTCCGGGAAGTTCGGCCGAACTTCTCGAACCTGAACATCCAGGTGTTCGCTCAACTCTATATTTTAGTTTTTCCACAGATATAAGCCACTAACGGCTTTTCAACATAGCACTTCTACCCCAAGAACAAATTGCTGGAATGACAGAGCAGTATAATGGCTATTTGGATCCCCAAATAATTTTTCCCTGCACTTGTAATTCACTTTTTTTTCACAATGACGTTTTTCAAGCACTGTCCCTAGAGTCTTCTGTTGTCTCTCCCTGCACTAAAATGCTGTGAAATGATTCCTCCCTAGCCTTTCCCTGCCCTTGTAAATCGCTTTTTTCAGTTTTTTTTTTTTCCACAATGAAGTTTTTTCTCTTTCACTCTCCCTAGCGCCTACACACGTCTTTCTATGCTATCAGAACACTGGACAATGTCTGAATCCAAGATGGCTGCAGGTGTTTATAGTGCTGTGACATCACAGAGCTGGCTGGCTGCTGATTGGCTGCATGCATGGCATTATGGGTGATCCTACCTTCCCAGAGTTCCTTGTCCCATGTCCTCAAACGTGTAGCTGCCATTTTAGGAAAAATTGTGATTCATTACCATGAAGTGCGAGGAAATTCGCATTAGTTGCAAATAAAATTTTTCCTAAAACTCCACTTCGTCAGCTTCGATTCGCTCATCTCTAGTCCCAGGTGTCGGACCCCCAACGATCAAATACTGATGACCTATCCAGCGGAAAACCCCTATAATCATAAATTTGGAAAGGGCATATGATGCATTCACTGACAGTTTTGGAATATTTTGGTAGATGCCAAGCCATTGTGAAATGTATTAGTAAATGTTATATGGGGGATATTATAGTCTTGCAGTATTTTCCACTCCTTGCCCTCCAACATAAGACTCTCTCACGTGGCGCGCAATTGGAGTAACTGACCTATTACCAATGTCATTCAGGTGTTCTCCAATATGTCTCCTAAATTCGCTCAATGTTTTCCCCACATATTGGGCCTCACACATTCATGTAGCCAAGTAGACCGAACCAGTAATTCTACAATTGACAAAAGTTCTTATACCATACGTGGAGCCTGCGCTTGTAAAGGTTCTACCCCTCCTGATGGAGCAATACTCTATGCACTTTCTGCATCTGAATGTACCTATTAGCGGGTTCCTAAGCCATTGAGAGGGTGGGGAAAGGGGTTGGTGAAAGCTCTGGACCAAATGGTCCATTCATGTTCCTTCAAAAGTTGTAAACCGTGTACCGGGGTGGGCTTCCCAGGATACAGCGAAGTCACGAATGAGGAAAGCAACGCTGACACCAGCTTGTGCAAAACAGAACCTTGTTTACTGAAAGATATAGAAATGAACACAATCCCAAATATGGAGACAAGGAAAATGAAGTAACATACACTCAGCCACAGCTGAGAAACCCTGTGCTGCACAGCAAGATGCCCCCTGGTGGATTCTGAGGAAGTTTGCTATGAGTGAGTGCTTAGTACGGGGTTTCTGCGGTGCAGCACAGCAGCTTACAATCTTATCAACTCTAGAATACCTCCCCTCCCATAACTAGTCCAGGAATCCATATCAGAGTATTGTTGCTGAGCAATGCACTGGATTGAATTGAAGTCGTGAACAGGTTGTCGGCTCTCAATTGCGCAATGTCTCTTTTAGTTATCGAGTCCTTGGAGTAAACGTGGCAAACACTTCTGGCCTTATATAACACAGAGTCCCTATCTAACTAACTAACAGACCTAGCCTCAGTCTCTTAGGTGCCAATCTGCAATTTGGTGCGTGCGCACTTTTACTGACCCGGGTCTTGTTCTGTATCCGATTATGTCTTTAAACTTAACAGCAACAAGTCTGTTAAGCAACCATGAGGTCCTGCAGACTAGGCAGCACTCCATTCCAAAGCTCCTAACAGCCTTCTTAGAAACAATCCTTTGACTTGGGGCAGGATCTGGGTACGGGACAGGATCAGTCCCACTCTGTTCCGACTCCGGCCACTCCAGGACACCCTGAGGCCTGGATGTGACCGGATTCTGTTCACACACAGTCCTTCTCTGTTCCTCTCAAGATGGAGGCAGCTGCAGCTTGCTGGTTCTTCATACTGTCCAACCCCACCTCCTATGAATATTCAAACACATGCAATATTTTTGCTGTGTTAAGAAATGGCGACATCTTGTGGTTAAAGAACAGAATGACAGTGCTAATGAATCGGTATTCATATACTCAGTATTCAGATAATGGTGACTGTTTCTCCATCTCACAAGGTGATACATATTAGCCAGTGTTCTGCCAACCAGATGCCTCACATCAGGATCAGCGTGCAGAATATCCCAATATTTTAACAAACACTTCCCTCACCGGGCGATGTGCCACATCGAAACTTCCAATGATGCGGATCTGTTCGGATCCATCGGTCCGTTGTCATGGGTTCAACAGGGGCTCCCTATCCCAGTGGGATAACCCTGACGCTGAAATCCTCCATAGCTGAACAATTGCAGGGCAAGGAAAGTGCAAAGTCTAGACACCTCCCCAACGACCTGGTTGATATTATGCTATATTGACCACTATAATTTAGATGACTCAGGACTCAGATTAATCTGTATTGGATTAGCCCAGGGGACCCTGGTCATTATAGGTCACTATTGGCACCCGGCTGGGTGCTAGTGCAGTGTCCCACTCTGTGTGAAAAGTGGGCATTTTTAAAATGTCTTTTATCTACTGAATGTATTTCTGTATGTACTGTAATTCCTCATAAAGGCTGGCATTGTCATTACATTTATTCGCCCCTAGATGGTGCTGGCATCACTTATACATATATCTGGGGTTTGCTAATAGAGAGGAAGCGAAACAGTTGTTGTGGATAGCACAGTGAGGAAGTGAAGTGGTTTAATGGAAGAGCAGAACAGGCCTAGTCCACAATGTAGCTGCTATTTTAGTCCCTTGGTTCTGGCCAGGCTAAGGGAGTATAGAAAACAGTATTACAGCAGCACAGCACAGACCAGTGAGTCTATGTCAGAATTGTTGGAGATACAACAACTTACAGCTTACTCTATTGCAGTGTTTCCCAACCAGTGTGCCTCCAGCTGTTGCAAAACTACAACTCCCAGCATGCCTGGACAGCCTTTGGATTGACTGCAGTTCATAGTTATGACACTAGATGTCGCTGTTACGAATGCTCACTTTAGTCTCTTTGCAATTCTATGATACAGTGGGATGAGAAAGTTTGGGCAACCTTGTTAATCATCATGATTTTCCTGTATAAATCGTTGGTTGTTACGATAAAAAATGGCAGTTAAATATATCATACAGGAGACACACACAGTGATATCTGAGAAGTGAAATGAAGTTTATTGGATTTACAGAAAGTGTGCTATAATTGTTTAAACAAAATTAGGCAGGTGCATAAATTTGGGCACCACAAAAAAGAAATGAAATCAATATTTTAAAGCATTTGCTTTATATACCCGACAAGTAGATCCTCCTTTTGCAGAAATTACAGCCTCTAAACGCTTCCTGTAGGTTCCAATGAGAGTCTGGATTCTGGTTGAAGGTATTTTGGACCATTCCCCTTTACAAAACATCTTCAGTTCATTCAGGTTTGATGGCTTCCGAGCATGGACAGCTCTTTTTAAGTCACACCACAGATTTTCAATTATACTCAGGTCTGGGGACTGAGATTGCCATTCCAGAGCGTTGTACTTGTTCCTCTGCATAAATGCCTTAGTGGATTTTGAGCAGTGTTTAGGGTCGTTGTCTTGTTGAAAGATCCAGCCCCGGCGCAGCTTCATCTTTGTCACTGATTCCTGGACATTGGTCTCCAGAATCTGCTGATACTGAGTGGAATCCATGCGTCCCTCAACTTTGACAAGATTCCCAGTCCCTGCACTGGCCACACAGCCCCACAGCATGATGGAACCAACACCATATTTTACTGTAGGTAGCAGGTGTTTTTCTTGGAATGCTGTGTTCTTTTTCCTCCATGCATTTCCTCCAAATAACTCCATTTTAGTTTCATCAGTCCACAGCACCTTATTCCAAAATGAAGCTGGCTTGTCCAAATGTGCTTTAGCCCACCTCAAGCGGCACTTTTTGTGCTGTGGGCAGAGAAAAGGCTTCCTCTGCATCGCTCTCGCATACAGCATCTCCTTGTGTAAAGTGCGCCGAATGGTTGAACGATGCACAGTGACTCCATCTGCAGCAAGATGATGTTGTAGGTCTTTGGTGCTGGTCTGTGGGTTGACTCTGACTGTTCTCACCATTCGTCGCTTCTGTCTATCTGAGATTTTTCTTGGTCTGCCACTTCGAGCCTTAACTTGAACTGAGCCTGTGGTCTTCCATTTCCTCAATATGTTCCTAACTGTGGAAACAGACGGCGGAAATCTCTGAGACAGCTTTCTGTATCCTTCCCCGAAACCATGATGGTGAACAATCTTTGTCTTCGGGTCATTTGAGGGTTGTTTTGAGACCCCCATGTTTCTACTCTTCAGAGAAAATTAAAAGAGGAGGGAAACTTACAATTGACCCCCTTAAATACTCTTTCTCATAATTGGATTCACCTGTGTATGTAGGTCAGGGGTCACTGAGCTTACCAAGCCAATCTGCGTTCCAATTATTAGTTCTAAAGTTTTTGGAATCAATAAAATGACAACAACAGCGACCACATGTATGCACCTGCCTAATTGTGTTTAAACAATTATAGCACACTTTCTGTAAATCCAATAAACTTCATTTCACTTCTCAGATATCACTGTGTGTGTCTCCTATATGATAGATTTAACTGACATTTTTTGTCGTAACAACCAACGATTTATACAGGAAAATCAGGACGATTAACAAGGTTGCCCAAACTTTCGCATCCCACTGTATGTTATATTTCCTATACATTGTGATGTGGACTTTCTGATTTATTTTTCCTGTCTGTACCAGTCACCATGTAAGGTGGACATTCTGCTATTGCACGCATGTTCCAATAAACCCAGTTCCTGTTACTCCACAAGGTCTGATCTGGATTGACTCCGCTGCACCCAGCAATCATACTTTGCAACATGAATACGGAGAAAGTCTAGTGGAGATGAAAGCTAACCTAGCTAAATGGACTGTACAGGCACCAGTGACTGGGAAAAACTTAAAAGTACCTGGACACAGCCGGATGATTAGTGCGCAAAATTATCCTTTACCACATGCCTGTATGGACATAGTGGACCGTAATTCTTCAGTGAGCATCCTTTACAAAGAATGGAGCAGAAGACTGATGTCTGCCATTAGGAGCCGCCCTGTGGATTGCTACTGACCAGTAAGAGTTATTATATTCAGTACCTGAGTGCTAGAGATTAGACTTAGTACAGACCTGTATGAGAGAGTACTTCTTCTACTTACTAAAGTAACATCTTTAGAGACTTATTGCCAAGCCTGTTACAAGGGATACAGTTAAGGCTACTTTCACGGATCCGTCTGCATTATTTTTAGCATATAACAGCTAAGTGTGAAAATAGCCTCGTGCGGATCCGTCCAGACTTTCAATGTAAAGTCAATGGGGGACGGATCCGCTTGAAGATTGAGCCACATTGTGGCATCTTCAAACGGATCCGTCCCCATTGACTTACATTGTAAGTCTGGACGGATCCGCACGGATCCGCACGCCTCCGCACGGCCAGGCGGACACCCGAACGCTGCAAGCAGCGTTCAGCTGTCCGCCTGTCCGTGCGGAGGCGAGCGGAGCGGAGGCTGAACGCCGCCAGACTGATGCAGTCTGAGCGGATCCGCTCCATTCAGACTGCATCAGGGCTGGACGGCTGCGTTCGGGTCCGCTCGTGAGTTCCTTCAAACGGAGCTCACGAGCGGACAGCCGAACGCTAGTGTGAAAGGAGCCTAAGCCATATTTGAATGATCAACTTTGCCATACTCAACAGTACTGACTACATTGAGACAAGTGATTCAAGTAAACAGTTTTACTACAACCGACTCATCTTTTCCACCACCATTATTTATACCTAACGGTGCTGGTGTCACAAAACTCCAGGGACCCTGCCACCAAGACACCTTAACCACTTCAACCCCGCTAGCTAAAACCCCCTTAATGACCAGGCCACTTTTTACACTTCGGCACTACACTCCTTTCACCGTTTATCGCTCGGTCACGCAACTTACCACCCAAATGAATTTTACCTCCTTTTCTTCTCACTAATAGAGCTTTCATTTGGTGGTATTTTATTGCTGCTGACATTTTTACTTTTTTTTGTTATAAATCGAAATTTAACGATTGTTTTGCAAAAAAATGTCATTTTTCACTTTCAGCTGTAAAATTTTGCAAAAAAAACGACATCCATATATAAATTTTTCGCTAAATTTATTGTTCTACATGTCTTTGATAAAAAAAAAATGTTTGGGCAAAAAAAAAAAAAATGGTTTGGGTAAAAGTTATAGCGTTTACAAACTATGGTACAAAAATTTGAATTTCCGCTTTTTGAAGCAGCTCTGACTTTCTGAGCACCTGTCATGTTTCCTGAGGTTCTACAATACCCAAACAGTAGAAAAACCCCACAAATGACCCCATTTCGGAAAGTAGACACCCTAAGGTATTCGCTGATGGGCATAGTGAGTTCATAGAACTTTTTATTTTTTGTCACAAGTTAGCGGAAAATGATGATTTTTTTTGATTTTTTTTTTTCTTACAAAGTCTCATATTCCACTAACTTGCGACAAAAAATTAAAAATTCTAGGAACTTGCCGTGCCCCTCACGAAATACCTTGAGGTGTCTTCTTTCCAAAATGGGGTCACTTGTGGCGTAGTTATACTGCCCTGGCAATTTAGGGGCCCAAATGTGTGAGAAGAACTTTGCAATCAAAATGTGTAAAAAATGGCCTGCGAAATCCGAAAGGTGCACTTTGGAATATGTGCCCCTTTGCCCACCTTGGCTGCAAAAAAGTGTCACACATCTGGTATCGCCATACTCAGGAGAAGTTGGGGAATGTGTTTTGGGGTGTCATTTTACATATACCCATGCTGGGTGAGAGAAATATCTTGGCAAAAGACAACTTCTCCCATTTTTTTATACAAAGTTGGCATTTGACCAAGATATTTCTCTCACCCAGCATGGGTATATGTAAAACGACACCCCAAAACACATTGCCCAACTTCTCCTGAGTACGGCGATACCAGATGTGTCACACTTTTTTGCAGCCAAGGTGGGCAAAGGGGCACATATTCCAAAGTGCACCTTTCGGATTTCGCAGGCCATTTTTTACACATTTTGATTGCAAGGTACTTCTCACACATTTGGGCCCCTAAATTGCCAGGGCAGTATAACTACGCCACAAGTGACCCCATTTTGGAAAGAAGACACCCCAAGGTATTCCGTGAGGGGCATGGCGAGTTCCTAGAATTTTTTATTTTTTGTCGCAAGTTAGTGGAATATGAGACTTTGTAAGGAAAAAAAGAAAAAAAAAGAAATATCATCATTTTCCGCTAAATTGTGACAAAAAATAAAAAATTCTAGGAACTCGCCGTGCCCCTCACGGAATACCTTAGGGTGTCTTCTTTCCAAAATGGGGTCACTTGTGGCGTAGTTATACTGCCCTGGCAATTTAGGGGCCCAAATGTGTGAGAAGTACCTTGCAATCAAAATGTGTAAAAAATGGCCTGCGAAATCCGAAAGGTGCACTTTGGAATATGTGCCCCTTTGCCCACCTTGGCTGCAAAAAAGTGTGACACATCTGGTATCGCCGTACTCAGGAGAAGTTGGGCAATGTGTTTTGGGGTGTCATTTTACATATACCCATGCTGGGTGAGAGAAATATCTTGGCAAAAGACAACTTCTCCCATTTTTTTATACAAAGTTGGCATTTGACCAAGATATTTCTCTCACCCAGCATGGGTATATGTAAAACGACACCCCAAAACACATTGCCCAACTTCTCCTGAGTACGGCGATACCAGATGTGTGACACTTTTTTGCAGTCCACATGTGTTTTGCGGATCCGATCCATGTATCCGTGGATCCGTAAAAATCATACGGACGTCTGAACGGAGCCTGACAGGGGGGTGATCTATGACAGGGGGGTGATCAATGACAGGGGGGTGATCAATGACAGGGGGGTGATCAATGACAGGGGGGTGATCAGGGAGTTTATATGGGGTGATCATGGGTGATCAGGGGTTCATAAGGGGTTAATAAGTGACGGGGGGGGGGGGTGTAGAGTAGTGTAGTGTTTGGTGCGACTTTACTGAGCTACCTGTGTCCTCTGGTGGTCGATCCTAACAAAAGGGACCACCAGAGGACCAGGTAGCAGGTATATTAGATGCTGTTATCAAAACAGCATCTAATATACCTGTTAGGGGTTAAAAAAAATCACATCTCCAGCCTGCCAGCGAGCGATCGCCGCTGGCAGGCTGGAGATCCACTCGCTTACCTTCTGTTCCTGTGAGTGCGCGCGCCTGTGTGCGCGCATTCACAGGAAATCTCGGCTCACGCGAGATGACGCGTATATGCGTCACTCTGCGCAGGGCTGCCGCCTCCGGACCGCACATCTGCGTTAGGCGGTCCGGAGGCGGTTAAACCCCATACCACCAGGGCACCTCAACCAACATCTGGCGGGGATCTATGGACAAAGAGAGTGCCCCGAAGGAATTTGTGCAGTCCTTCCTATTACTGCACATTGGCCCAGGGAGTCTCTACTAACCGTGAGTAAACAACTATAACCCCCATCAGCCCACTGTAGCCTCACGTGTTACCCCTGCGGTCAGGTTCGCTGCACTAGCAGTATGTAGCGATGCATCTGATGCGCACAGGTCGTTAGGGAGGTGTCTAGACTGTGCCTTTTCCTTGATACGATTATCATCATGGTAATTTATTATTGTGAGGTGTCGGCATCTGACGAGTATGCAAGGTATATACCCTCTCGGTTGTAACCACCAGGCCATATTGTGGATCTGCCTCATGTCCCTGCCGTACCTTTAGGGGCTAGTTCCCCTTCATTGGTCCCCCACATGTTGTGACAGCAGCGGGTTGCCATGGGGAGTGTCTGGCTTCTCGGCACTCCCTCCTCCTCCTACACCGCTTAAATACTTTTCGTTTCGGCGGGCTCCTCACGGGCGCACTAGCGTCGGATGCGCTGCCTCAGAACAGTAGGGGGCAAGCGCTGTGTTGCTCTAGAAGTGTACCACTGCTCAAAGCTACCGCATACAGTGAGGGCTTCTGATGAAGAAACGCGTTGAGCCTAGCCTCTAGATGGATAGCTGGTTCTCAGCTTAGTTAGTGACAATTATCAGCAGCCGGCTCTATGGGTAAATAGATGATGGGGGTCGCTCTCCTTCAGCTGCACTACAAGCAGCGTGACTGAAGGGGTAGCCTGTAGCCACACCAGATGTCTGAGGGCTGAGGCTACCTGGGACCAGTTTGCGCCCCCTACCTTTGGGCTGTGTTACTACAGGCAGAGATACAATATTCCACCTCTGTTTAGAGAGGCACTAGGTACGATATCTCCAGCCTTGTTTGTCTTTGGTGCGACCTGTCTGCTTGTCTATCCCCTGAGGTTGCAT
Organism: Bufo gargarizans; assembly: GCF_014858855.1. Taxonomy (NCBI): domain Eukaryota; kingdom Metazoa; phylum Chordata; class Amphibia; order Anura; family Bufonidae; genus Bufo; species Bufo gargarizans. The sequence continues at coordinate 375,097,288 of NC_058080.1, read as the reverse complement.
GATGTTGAGGGGCTTCTCCATAGCCCTTTGCTGGGAGTTGCTATATGGGGATTTTGTAGTGCGTGTGCATGCAGTAGTTCAACCACTGATATTGATCTATTCCTTAAATGGGTGTTTTCTACCCGTTTTAGGGTACTTTCACACTAGCGTTTTTCTTTTCCGGCATAGAGTTCCGTCACAGGGGCTCTATATCGGAAAAGAACTGATCAGGCATATCCCCATGCATTCCGAATGGAGAGTAATCCGTTCAGGATGCATCAGGATGTCTTCAGTTTAGTCGTTTTGACTGATCAGGCAAAAGATAAAACCGTAGCATGCTACGGTTTTATCTCCGGACAAAAAAACGGAAGACATGCCGGAATGCCGGATCCGTCCTTCTGGCCTGAACATGCGCAGACCAGTAAAAAATGTGAAAAAAGATACTAGACGGATCCGTCGGTCCGCATGACAAGCGGAGAAACGGATCCGTCCTTGCAATGAATTTGTGAGATGGATCCGCATCCGGATCCGTCTCACAAATGCTTTCAGTCAGCGGCAGATTGGCGGATCCGGCAGGCAGTTCCAACGACGGAACTGCCCGCCGAATCACACTGCCGCAAGTGTGAAAGTAGCCTTAACTACGGTATTTATATAACCAATATAGATTTTTGGGGTATTCATTTTAGCATCAATAGTACCTGTGAATATCTACTGCTGTAGAGTTATAAATATATAAAATGACAGTGTCAGCAGAGGGAATATGAAATATAAATTCATCACCAAGGTGCACCCAGCGCTCCAGATAAGACAAGTTCATTACTGTCCCCAGACCTACAATAGACATACGGTGTAATGCCAGAAGTGACCACTAGATGGCACAAAATACACTAATAGTGAGATAAGGGAGACATAGGCACATGGGGGAGAATATGATGGACAGATTGGTTATGGCAGACCCTGGTCTTCTATCTGCCCCAACACAAAGGTACATTGGCCCAAAAAAAAAAAAAAAAAAGTGTTTCCCACAGTTAAATTGCACCGATTGCCCCCTTATGCGTAATGGTGATAAGTTTTCCCCATCCAGTTCATGGAGATCTATTATTATTATTATTATTATTATTATTATTATTATTAAAGCGCCATTCATTCCATAGCACTATACATATGATAAGGGGTGCACATACATAATACAGACAATTGCACTAATCATAAACAAGACGAGTTACAAACTGGTACAGAAGGAGAGAGAGCCCTGCCCGTGAGGGCTCACAATCTACATGGTATGGGAGAAGGACACAGTAGGTGTGGGTTAAGTTGGTCATGGCGGTATAGAGACAGCAGGGTCACTGGTTGTAGGCTTGTCTGAAGAGGTGGGTTTTCAGGTTTCTTTTGAAGGATTCCACTGTAGGTGAGAGTCTGATATGTTGGGGTAGCGAGTTCCAGAGTATGGCGGATGCACGGGAGAAATCTTGGAGGTGATTGTGGGAAGAGGTGATAAGAGGAGAGAAGGAGGTCTTGTGAGGATCGGAGAGTGCGTGTGGGGATGTATAGGGAAAGTAGCTCAGAGATGTAGGGAGGGGACAGGTTATGGACGGCCTTGTATGTATTTGTTAGTATTTTGAACTGAATTCCCTGGGCAATGGGGAGCCAGTGAAGGGATTGGCAGAGGAGTAACAGGGTGGGAGGTGGATTAGTCGGGCAGCAGAGTTGAGGATATATTGGAGGGGTGCAAGAGTGCTAGATGGAAGGCCACAGAGGAGAATGTTGCAGTAGTCTAGGCGGGAGATGATGAGGGCATGTACAAGCATTTTCACAGATTCAAAGTTAAGGAAAGCACGGATGCGGGAGATATTTTTGTGTTGGAGGCGGCAGGTGGTGGAAAAAGCTTGGATGTGCGGTCGGAAGGAGAGGGCAGAATCCAAGGTCACTCCAAGGCAGTGAACTTGTTTGACTGGGGAGAGTGTGCAGCCATTGATCATGATAGATAGATCTGTTGGGGGAGCTGATCAAGATGGGGGAAAGATGATGAATTCTGTTTTATCCATGTTAAGTTTTAGAAAACGAAAGGAGAAGAAGGATGATATAGAAGATAGACATTGTAGGATTCTGGATAGTGAGGTGGTGATGTCTGGACCAGAGAGGTAGATCTGTATGTCGTCAGCATAAGAGTGATACTGAAAGCCATGGGACTCTATGAGATGTCCCAGGCCGAAAGTGTAGATAGAGAAGAGCAGGGGTCCTAGGACTGAGCATTGCGGGACACCAACAGAGAGGGAATGAGATGAGGAGGTGGTGCAAGAGTGGGAGACGCTAAACATCCAGTCTGTGAGGTATGATTTGATCCAGGAGAGGGCCAGGACAGTGATACCAAGAGATGAGAGAGTTTGCAACGGCAAAGGCACAGGACAGGTCAAGGAGAAGGAGGACAGAGTAATGTTTTTTGGTTTTGGCTGTTAGTAGGTCATTGGTGACTCTGGTAAGGGCAGTCTCAGTCAAGTGGTGGGGACGGAAGCCAGATTGTAGGCGGTCAAAGAGGGAGTAGGAGGAGAGGTGAGAGGACAGTTCAGAATGGACATGTTGTTCAAGTAGCTTTGAGGCATATGTAAGAAGTCATATGGGGCGATAACTGGACAAAGAAGATGGGTCAAGTGAAGGCTTTTTGAGGATGGGTGTAATGGTAGCATGTAATGGTAGCCCCCTGGATCTCACAGGCAGGAAGCTGTATGAGTAATACACACAGTATAACTCATACAGCCAATGCATTCCAATAGAGAAGTATTGGAATGCATTGTAAAGGGGATTAGACAAAAAATAAAGTGAACCAAAAAATTGAAAAAATAAAGTTTGCCCCCAAAAAATTACAAGTTTCAAGTACAAATAAACAAAAATGTAATTTTCCCCAAATAAAGTAAAAAAAAAATAGGGGAAAAAAAAAACTTTACATATTAGGTATCGCCATGTCCGTATCGACCGTCTCTATAAACATATCACATGACATAACCCCTTAGATGAACACCATAAAAAATAAAACTGTGCTAAATAAACCATTTTTCTTGTCACCTTAGATCACTAAATGTATGGGCGTATGCCCATCAAAATAGTATCAATCTAATCGTCACCTCATCCCACAAAAAATAAGCCCCTACCTGAGACAATGGCCCAAAAAATAAAAAAAACTATGGCTCAGAATACGGAGACACTAAAACATCATTTCAAAAAAAAATAATCTGTTATTGTGTAAAACTTACATAAATAAAAAAAAGTATACATATTAGGTATCACCGCATCCATATCGACCGGCTCTATTAAAATATAACATGACCTAACCATTCAGATGAACACAGTAAAAAATAAAAAATTAAAACTGTGCTAAATAAACCATTTTTTTTGTCACCTTACATCACAAAAAGTGTAATAGCAAGCAATCAAAAAGTCATATGCACCCTAAAATAGTGCCAATCAACCCGTCATCTCATCCCTCAAAAAATAAGACCATACCTAAGATAATCGCCCAAAAACTGAAAAAACTATGGCTCTCAGACTATGGAAACACTAAAACATGATTTTTTTTTGTTTCAAAAATGAAATCATTGTGTAAAACTTACAAAAATAAAAATAAAGTATACATATTGGGTATCGCCGCATCCGTGACAACCTGGTCTATAAAAATACCACATGATCTAGAATGAATGTTGTAAATAACAAAAAATAAAAACGGTGCCAAAATAGCTAATTTTTGTTACCTTGCCTCACAAAAAGTGTAATATAGAGCAACCAAAAATCATATGTACCCTAAAATAGTACCAACAAAACTGCCACCCTATCCCATAGTTTCTAAAATGGGGTCACTTTTTTGGAGTTTCTACTCTAGGGGTGCATCAGGGGGGCTTCAAATGGGACATGGTGTCAAAAAACCAGTCCAGCAAAATCTGCCTTCCAAAAACCATATGGCATTCGTTTCCTTCTGCGCCCTTCCGTGTGCCCGTACAGCGGTTTACAACCACATATGGGTTGTTTCTGTAAACTACAGAATCAGAGCCATAAATATTGAGTTTTGTTTGGCTGTTAAACCTTGCTTTATAACTGGAAAAAAATTATTAAAATGGAAAATCTGCCAAAAAAGTGAAATTTTTAAATTGTATCTCTATTTTCAATTAATTCTTGTGGAAAACCTAAAGGGTTAAAAAAGTTTTTAAAATCAGTTTTGAATACCTTGAGGGGTGTAGTTTCTAGAATGGGGTCATTTTTGGGAGGTTTCTATTATGTAAGCCTCACAAAGTGACTTCAGACCTGAACTGGTCCTTAAAAAGTGGGTTTTTGAAAGTTTCTGAAAAATTTCAAGATTTGCTTCTAAACTTCTAAGTCTTGTAACATCCCCAAAAAATAAAATTGTATTCCCAAAATGATCCAAACATGAAGTAGACGTATGGGGAATGTATATTAATAGCTATTTTTGTAGGTATTACTATGTATTATAGAAGTAGAGAAATTGAAACTTGGAAATTTGAAAAATGTTCCAAACTTTTGGCATTAAAAAAAAATATATATATAAAAAATAAAACAAAATTTTACTCCATTTTACCAGTGTCATGAAGTACAATATGCGATGAAAAAACAGTCTCAGAATTGCCTGGATAAGTCAAAGCGTTTGGAAGTTATCACCACATAAAGTGACACTGGTCAGATTTGCAAAAACTGGCCTGGTCCTTAAGGTGAAAATGAGCCCGGTCCTTAAGGAGTTAGGCTGCTTTCACACTAGCGTTCGGGTTTCCGTTCGTGAGCTCCGTTTGAAGGAGCTCACGAGCGGACCCGAACGCAGCCGTCCAGCCCTGATGCAGTCTGAATGGAGGCGGATCCGCTCAGACTGCATCAGTCTGGCGGCGTTCAGCCTCCGCTCCGCTCGCCTCCGCACGGACAGGCGGACAGCTGAACGCTGCTTGCAGCGTTCGGGTGTCCGCCTGGCCGTGCGGAGGCGTGCGGATCCGTCCAGACTTACAATGTAAGTCAATGGGGACGGATCCGTTTGAAGATGCCACAATGTGGCTCAATCTTCAAGCGGATCCGTCCCCCATTGACTTTACATTGAAAGTCTGGACGGATCCGTCCCAGGCTATTTTCACACTTAGCTTTTTTTAGCTAATATAATGCAGACGGATCCGTTCTGAACGGAGCCTCCGTCTGCATTATTATGGGCGGATCCGTTCAGAACGGATCCGCCCGAACGCTAGTGTGAAAGTAGCCTTAAACATATTTATTCCTGATCCTATTGATTCCAGCCTGAGAAAAGGCACAATAGAGGTGATGGACAGACGTCTCTTTTCTGCATTATTCAGAGGGTTATCCAGGACCTAAAAACACTGCTGCTCTCTTCTAAAAACAGTGCCACGCATGTCTACAGGTTGTGTATGGTATAGCAACACCACATTCTGTTCAATGGAGCTAGACCCAACCAACGGTCAACTGTGGCGCTGTTTCAACCATCTTTTTTTCTAGTTTGTCCAACCCCTTTATTAGGAATTTTGGTGTGTTTCATATTATCTGGTAGATGTCCAGATGGTGTCACCATTACTATATACGATCCAAAAGTTGTGTGTACAACTGAAGTCTGCTCCCTCCCCTTTAAGCTGTTGAGAGTGAAATTCTTCAAATAGTGATACAACAGTGACTTCATGGGTGTGAGGTAAGGTGTAACCTAAGCCCAGGGAAAGAAAGCAGAAAGATCTCCACACTCAGAGGAGAAAGCTTTATAGTGGGCGCTCCAGGACTATGTCAGGAGGAGATGGTCTACCACCTTTACCACCGTCTTATGACGACCTGTTTCTACCTAGCCAGCAGTACAATGTGTATAGTATCTACAACGAGGCCTTTCAGATGGATTATTTACGACCACCTGACCCAGACAATGGTGGTGAAGGGCCAACGATTCTCTCTGTGGAACCCACACCATTTCGAGATTTTCCTCATCCTCCAGAATACTGTGAACGGCCTCCACCATACTCATCAGAAGATCAACTACCACCACTAGATCTGCCACCACCAGAAGATCTACCACCAGCACAAGATCTAACACCAGCAGTACCGTACCGTCTACCAGCACCAGGAGTTCTACGACCCTCAAGATTTTCACTAGTTGCTTTTGTTAAAAAGGAGCAATGTTTGACCTGCTCTGTGATTAACTTCATCCTCCTCCCACCGTTCGGAATCTTTCCTCTGTTTTTTTCCTTGAAGGTAAGGTTTACATGGAATGGAAATAGGTTAAAAAATACAATAATCCTAGTAAGAGTCCATCCGACAAACTCACTCAAAGGGCCGCCGTTGGGTCTCTGAGCTGCATGCTTGTTGTAGACGAGAGCACAACACCTCCTAAATCTCCCCCTGTGTAAAGTGTAAGTCCTGTAGAGGGTCCTCTAGAGAGTCCTATAGAGGGTCCTGCTTTTGGGACAGATAAGAAGATTGTACAGTTCCCCACTACAAGCAGGGCAACTCTGCTTCAGTGTCTTTGTCAGCAAAAGTGCCCATAGATGTTAAAAGGGTCTTCTGGCTGACAAAATCTAAAACAGCTAACCTTACTGATCTCCCTCCCATTCCCATATTACCCAGTCCTCTGATAATTTCTTCTGCCTGGTTCCTCTCAACATGCAGAAATTGATCACTTACTGCGGTGGGTCACTGCTGCAGAGATCCAGGAAGTGTCAGAAAGGAATCACTAAGCTGAGGGACGCTTACTTTATACAATCTGAGCCTGTTTAAAGGGAGTGTGTCATTTTTTTAATATGTTTTTATTTTACAATAAGGTTGAATTAAACCCATTTCAGGCACAATGCTTTTACTTATCCAACCGATTTTAAGATTTTTTTTACGATTTTCTTGTGACACATCGTACTTTATGTTAGTGGTGATTTTAGTCTATATGTTTTACCTTTTGTGGAGGATCTGCCCCAATCCTCCACAAAACAGACCTTATGGTGAACCAACGGTTGTCTTCTATTCTTGACAAAACAATAAGGCAGTAAACTGTAGTGACCGGCTTGCTCCAGCTGACCTTAACCCCTTAAGGACACAGCCCTATTTCACCTTAAGGACCAGGCCATTTCTTGCAAATCTGACCAGTGTCACTTTAAGTGCTGATAACTTTAAAACGCTTTTACTTACCCAGGCCGTTCTTTTATTTTTTGGGTATGTTACATAGCTTAGAAGTTTAGAAGCAAATTTTTAAATTTTTTCTGAAATTTTCCAAATCCCACTTTTTATGGACCAGTTCAGGTCTGAAGTCACTTTGTGAGGCTTACGTAATAGAAACCATCCAAAAATGACCCCATTTTAGAAACTACTCCCCTCAAGGTATTCAAAACTTTGCTAAGCCTTTAGGTCTTCCTCAAGACTTCATGGCAAATTAATTTCAGAATTTTTGGGGAAAAGTTTCCAATATAATCAATTTTTTCCAGGAACAAAGCAAGGGTTAACTGCCAAACAAAACTCAACATGTGTTGTCCTGATTCTGTAGTTTGCATAAACACCCCATATGTGGTTGTAAACTACTGTTTGGCCAAACGGGAGGACATAGAAGGAGGCAAATGCCATATGGTTTGTGCAAGGCAGATTTTGCAGTACTGGTTTTATTTATATCATGTCCCACTTAAAGCCCCCCATTGCACCCCTAGAATAGAAATTTCAAAAAAGTGACTCCCTCTAAGAAAGTACACCCCTCAAGGTATTCAAAACTGGGTTTACAAACTTTGTTAACCCTTTAGGTGTTCCACAAGAGTTAATTGCAGCTGGAGAAACAATTTAGAAATTTAAGTTTTTTGGAAAATTTTCCATTTTAACCCATTTTTTCCAGTAATAAAGTAAGGGTTACCAGCCAAACAAAACTCAATATGGGTTGCCCTGATTCTGTAGCTTGCAAAAACACCCCATATGTGGTCCTAAACTACTGTTTGGCCAAACAGGAGGACATAGAAGGAGGGGAACGCCATATTGGTTTTGGAAGGCAGATTTTGCAGGACTGGTTTTGTTTATACCATCTCCCATTTTAAGCCCTCCGTTGCACCCCTAGAATAGAAATTTCAAAAGAGCGACTCCATCTAAGAAAGTACACCCCTCGAGGTATTCAAAACTGGGTTTACAAACTTTGTTAACCCTTTAGGTGTTCCACAAGAGTTAATGGCAGATGGAGAAACTATTTTGGAATTTCTATTTTTTGGAACATTTTCTATTTTAACCCTTACTTTATTACTGGACAAAATGGGTTAATAGAAAAACAAAACTCAATATGGGTTGCCCTAATTCTGTAGTTTGCAGAAACACCCCATATGTGGTTGTAAACTGCTCTTTGGCTAAACCAAAATGGTTTTTGGAAGGCAGATTTTGGCAGGCAGATTTTGCTGGACTGGTTTATTTAGACCATGTACCCTTTCAAGCCCCCTGATGCACCCCTAGAGTAGAAACTCCATAAAAGGGACCCCATCTAGGAAACTACGGGATAAGGTGGTTGTTGTTTTGGGACAATTTTAGTCTTAGATGGGGTCACTCTTTTGGAGTTTCTAGTCTAGGCTACATCAGGGGGGCTTCTAATGGGACATGGTGTAAATAAACCAGTCCATCAAAATCTGACGTCCAGAAACCATATGGAGTTCCCTTCGTTCTATGCCCTGCCGTGTGGCTATATAGCCATTTACGACCACATATGGGGTGTTTCTGCAAACTACAGAATCAGGGCAATAAATATTTAGTTTTGTTTGGCTGTTAACCCTTGCTCTGTTACCGGAAAAAAAGGATTCAAATGGAAATTTTGTCCAAAAATGGGTTTTGGCACCGTTTTTATTTTATATTTTTAACGCTGTTCATCTGAAGGGTTTGGTCAAATGTTATTTTTATAGGGCAGATTCTTACGGACACGGCGATACCTAATATGTCTACATTAAAAAATGTATTTAGATTTTACACTATATTATCATTTTAGGAACCCCAAAAATTATTTTAGTATCTCCATAGCCTGGGAGCTACATTTTTTTTTTCCCGAGGTACTCCGGCCTACTCTTTCCCAGTCCGAAAAAATCAGGTCCTTAAGGAATGCCTCATAGAATTGGAGGAATGTCCCTGTGCTGCCAGCGCTTCAGAATAGTACAAAAGCATTGTACAAGGCAACCTATACCAAGTAGACCGCAACATTTTTGTACCATGCCCGGGTTTTGCGCATGGCGTTATATGGCTTGAGGACTTGATCAGAGAGATCAACTCCTCCCATATACTGATTGTAGTCGATGATTCAATCGGGCTTGAGGACCGTTGCCGCGGTACCTTGCACAGGGACAGGGGTGATGCCATTACCGTGGATTGTGAACAGTACAAAGACATCCCTCTAGTCCTTATACCTCACCAGCAACAGGTTTCCACTGGTAAGGGCACGGGTCTCACCCCTGGGGATAGGTACATGGAGGGGGTAGGCAAGGAGGCCACGCTGATTTTTCCGCACGGTTCCACAAGCAAACGTGGATCTGGTGGCAAGGGACTGGAACAAGGAGATACTAGTATAAAAGTTATCCACGTACAAGTGGTAACCCTTATCTAGCGGTGGGTACATAAGGTCTCACACGAGTTTCCCGCTAACACCCAGAGTGGGGGGACATTCTGGGAGTGTTGAATACAGGAATCTCGGCCCTCGTACACACTAAATTTGTAAGTGTACCCTGAGGCTGTCACGGATGGTGTTACAGAAAACTAGAAGACACAAATGAAGATCCGACTGACTTGATCCAAAACTAAGGAACAGGAGGGAGAGCCCTGTAAGAGCCCTAGCTCTCTCCCTTACTGCTCAGCCTATGCAAAAATCTCAATGGTAGAAAATTGCATATCCTCGTTCCTCGACTGTATGCACCTGAACACCCTATAATAGTGAGGGGACACGACCACCGGCTCCCTACACTTAATACGGAGGGAGTCAGGGTCACCTAGGATCAAGCCTACAGGCAAACAGAAATAAAGAAAACAGACTTATCTTGTGGATGCAGTAGTAACAGCTTCTAGCATCAGGACACTCCAGGAAGTTGTATAAACTGCAAAGTGATGCAGTATGGGAAGGGATTTAAAGGGATGCAATCAGTGCAACTACATGACAGCTGAGGGAGGCTAATGAGATGAGAAAACGAAAGCAAAACAAAAGGAACCTCAAGCAGGAGGTTCTGTAGAACGTCTGTCAGAGCTTCTCAGATGTCTGGTGTTGACAGTACCCCTCCTTCTATGAGTGGACTCCGGACACTCAGAGCCCACCTTCTCAGGATGGGACCTATGGAAAGCCCTGATGAGACCAGTGGCCTTAATGTCCGTCACTGGGACCCACATCCTCTCCTCAGGACCATAACCCTCCCAATGAACGAGGTACTGGAGAGAACCGCGGACAACACGAGAATCCACAATCCTAGAGACCTGAAATTCAAGATTACCATCAACCACAATCGGAGGAGGAGGCAAAGATGAGGGTACAATGGGTTGGACATAAGGTTTTAATAGGTACTTGTGAAAAACATTATGGATCTGCCAAGTCTGAGGAAGATCAAGACGGTAGGCAACAGGATTCATGACGGACAAGATTTTGTAAGGCCCAATAAACTTAGGACCCAACTTCCAGGAAGGAACCTTCAATTTGATATTCTTAGTAGACAACCATACCAGATCACCAACATTCAGGTCAGGACCAGGCACACGTCTCTTATCAGCCACACGCTTATATCTCTCACTCATGCTCTTTAGATTATCCTGAATCTTTTGCCAAATAGATGACAAAGACGAGGAGAATCTCTCCTCATCAGGTAAACCAGAAGCCCCCTCTCCAGAGAATGTCCCAAACTGCGGATGAAACCCATATACACCAAAGAATGGTGACTTATCAGAGGACTCCTGACGACGGTTATTTAAAGCAAACTCAGCAAGGGACAAAAAAAGAACACCAAGCCTCCAGATATGCAGATATGTCTCCAGATTCTGATTGACGCGCTCTGTCTGGCCATTCGACTGCGGGTGAAAAGCAGAAGAGAATGACAACCGAACCCCCAAGCGAGAACAGAAAGCCTTCCAGAATCTGGAAACAAACTGCGTGCCCCTATCAGAGACTATGTCTGAAGGGATAACATGCAGTTTGACAATGTGATCAATAAATGCCTACGCCAGCGTTTTAGCATTGGGCAAACCAGGAAAAGGAACAAAATGCACCATTTTGCTAAAACGGTCCACCACCACCACCAGAATCACAGTTTTCCCTGAGGAACGAGGCAGGTCTGTAATGAAATCCCTGGACAGATGTGTCCAAGGACGGGAAGGAATGGGTAACGGAAGGAGAGGACCCGATGGCCGTGAATGAGGGACTTTGGCACGAGCGCAGGTCTCGCAGGCTGCCACAAAGTCCTCAACCGACTTACGAAGAGCCGGCCACCAGAATCTCAGAGCAATGAGATCCACTGTGGCTCTACCCCCCGGGTGCCCAGCAAGGACAGTATCGTGGTGCTCCTTAAAAACCTTGTGTCGTAAAGTGAAAGGCACAAACAACCTCCCAGGAGGACAAAGATCAGGAGCCTCTGCCTGGGCTGCCTGAACCTCTGCCTCCAATTCAGGTTAAAGAGCAGACACAACCACCCCTTCAGCCAAAATGGGACCCGGGTCTTCAAAGTTCCCCCCTCCCAGAAAACAACGTGACAGAGCATCCGTCTTCACATTCTTAACCCCAGGGCGGAACGTGACAACAAAATTAAACCTTGAAAAGAACAAAGACCATCTGGCCTGTCTCGGGTTCAGACGCTTGGCTGACTCCAAGTAGGCCAGATTCTTATGGTCGGTAAACACGGTAATAGGGTGTCTGGCTCCCTCTAGCCAATGCGCCATTCCTCAAAAGCTAACTTGATGGCCAACAACTCCCTATCTCCCACATCGTAATTTCTCTCTGCGGAGGAGAGTTTCTTCGAGAAAAAGGCACACGGTCGCCATTTGGCAGGAGAGGGACCCTGAGACAAGACCGCACCCACACCCACCTCAGAAGCATCCACCTCAACTATGAAGGGCAGAGAGATATCAGGTTGTACCAAGATGGGAGCAGAAGCAAAACTCTCCTTGATACTAGAAAACGCCTTACGCGCCTCTACCGACCAGGAGGAAAAATCTACCCCCTTTCTAGTCATATCAGTGAGTGGTTTAACAACAGAGGAATAATTCAAAATAAACTTCCTGTAATAATTGGCAAAACCCAAAAAACGCATCAGCGCCTTCTGATTCTCAGGAAGCTCCCACTCAAGCACAGCGCGGACCTTCTCGGGGTCCATGCGAAAACCAGAAGCGGAGAGAAGAAACCCCAGAAATTGAATTTCTGGAACCGCAAACACACATTTTTCCAGTTTAGCGTACAATTTATTCTCCCGCAGGATGAGCAAGACCTGACGTAGGTGGTCCTTATGATTTTTGAAATCAGGAGAAAAAATCAAAATGTCGTCTAGATCCACTAGTACAAATTTCCCCATTAAATGATAAAAAATGCTGTTCACAAAATGCTGAAAGAAGGCTGGAGCATTCATCAAACCAAAAGGCATAACCAAATTCTCAAAATGGCCCTCAGGGGTATTGAAGGTGTCTTCCATTCGTCTCCTTCTCTGACCCTGACCAGGTTGTATGCCCCTCTTAGATCCAACTTGGAAAAAACTTTACCCCCAGCAACCTGGTTAAACAGGTCCGGGATCAGAGGAAGCGGATAAGGGTCACGAATTGTGATACTGTTCAGCTCCCTGAAATCCAGACATGGTCTTAAAGAACCATCTTTTTTCTTAACAAAGAAAAAAACAGTGGCAACAGGTGACTTCGAGGGTCGTATGTGTCCCTTTCTCAGGCTCTCAGAGATATAAGCACGCATAGCGACCCTTTCAGGTTGGGAGAGATTGTATAAACGAGATTTAGGCAGCTTGGCGCCTGGGATGAGATTAATAGGGACAATCGTACTCCCTGTGAGGGGGCAACTCCTGAACACCACTCTCAGAAAACACATCCGAAAATTCAGAGAGAAAAGATGGTACAGTCTTAGTAGAAACCTCTGAAACGTGAGGCAATTCTCTCTGCAAAAATCACTCCAACCATTTATTTGCCTCGCTTGCCAATCAATGGTGGGGTTATGTTTAGTGAGCATGGGTAGCCCCAACACTAGAGGAGTAGGCAACCCGCTTAGGATGAAACATGACACATCCTCAACATGAGTATCACTCACAATCAAATGGATATTGTGAACTATGCCCTTTAACGATTTCTGAGAAAGTGGAGCGAAATCAATAGCAAAAACAGGTATATCCTTTCCCAAAGTGCCTACCTGGAAACCATGTGTTATAGCAAATTGATTATCAATGAGATTGACAGCTGCTCCACTATCTACAAAAATGTTCTTGCTCTCTAGCGCCACCCTGGCAGGTAGGACAAAACGGGAACTACAAGCAAACGGAAAACCTTCAATTTCCGCATCAACCTTGCCAATAGTAACAGATGGAACATTTTTAGAGGATTTTTTTTTCTTTTTGTTTCTTTATTACTCTAAAAAAACTGCCTGAATCTCCTAGAGGGACAAACATTTGCCAAATGATTTATACCTCCACAACAGAAACAACCCCTCCTCTGAGAGCTGAGTCTTCTATTGTCAGAGGCAAGCAAACCCAGCTGCATGGGCTCCTGCTCAGAGGGGATTGAAAGAGACTGAGACCCCTGCGCACTGATTGAGACTGCCGCACTGTCCTTGGACTGAGTATGACAGGAAGGAGTGATCTCTCCTCTCTCTCTAAGACGCCTGTCAATACGAACGGCCCGAGACATGGCAGAGTCCAAGGAGGTAGGTCTCTCATGAAAGCTAATTGCATCTTTCAATCCCTCTGAAAGACCATGGCAAAATTGACTTCAGAGTGCAGCATCATTCCAACCAGTATCAGCTGCCCATCTCCGAAATTCTGAACAGTATATCTCTGCGGACTGTTTACCCTGGCATAAAAGACGTAGTCTAGACTCAGCCAGAGCAATACGATCCGGATCATCATATATCTGACCCAGGGCTAAAAAAAATTCATCCACTGAACGGAGGGACCATGCCCCCACCGGCAGCGAAAAGGCCCAAGACTGAGCGTTATACCTGAGCAGCGAGATGATGATCCCCACCCTCCGCTCCTCATCACCAGAGGAATGGGGAAGTAGGGGAAAATGGAGTTTGCAAGCCTCTCTAAAACGAACAAAATTCTCACTACCCCCAGAGAACGTATCCGGAAGCGAGATTTTAGGCTCAGAACAAATTCCATGAACGCAAGCAGAAACGGTCACCTCAAACTGAGAGACAGTTTTCCGGAGATCTGCTACCTCCAGTGAAAGACCCTGCATGCGGTCAATCAAGGTTGAAACCGGATTCATGCTTAAGACGGTTTTGGCGGTTTATAATGTCACGGATGGTGTTACAGAAAACTAGAAGACACAAATGAAGATCCGACTGACTTGACCCAAAACTAAGAAACAGGAGGGTAAGCCCTGTAAGAGCCCTAGCTCTCTCCCTTACTGCTTAGCCTATGCAAAAATCTCAATGGTAGAAAATTGCATATCCTCATTCCTCGACTGTATGCACCTGAACACCCTATAATAGTGAGGGGACACGACCACCGGCTCCCTACACTTAATACGGAGGGAGTCAGGGTCACCTAGGATCAAGCCTACAGGCAAACAGAAATAAAGAAAACAGACTTATCTTGTGGATGCAGTAGTAACAGCTTCTAGCATCAGGACACTCCAGGAAGTTGTATAAACCGCAAAGTGATGCAGTATGGGAAGGGATTTAAAGGGATGCAATCAGTGCAACTACATGACAGCTGAGAGAGGCTAACGAGATGAGAAAACGAAAGCAAAACAAAAGGAACCTCAAGCAGGAGGTTCTGTAGAACGTCTGTCAGAGCTTCTCAGATGTCTGGTGGTGACAGAGGCACTCTCACAAATTTTGTACAGCTTCACGCCGTACCTCACCCGCTTAGTGGGAATGAATTGGCGGAAACCGAGTCTCCCCTTGAACGCAACGAGAGACTCATCAACCCCTTCCAGGTACGTAGGCCTGCGCACATTTGGCCCCGAAGTGATTGATGACCGGCCGTATGTTATACAGACGGTCATAGGCAGGATCACCTCAGGGGGACATGCTGCATTATCTGAATAATGCAGACATTTCCGGATGGCCTCAAACCGGGAGGGTGTCATGGCCATACTGTAGAGTGGGGTCTGGTAGAGGACGTCCCCCACTCCAGTATTGCCTGACACTGGGTTTTTGCACTAGACCCATGTGCAGCATGAGGCCCCAAAATGTCCTCATCTCAGCTGCACTGACCGGTGTCCAGCCACTGGGTATAGCCAAAAACGAGCCCGGGTGTTGAGCGACGAACTGTTGGGCGTACAGGTTCACCATCAGATTCATAAATGGGTCACTGAAAAAAAAACTAAAAAAGTCAATTTCAGTAAACCCCACTGTGGGAATCTGGATTCCTGGATTGCCAACAAAATCCGGAATCTCAGGCTTAAAATCCACTGGAGGACACCAGCTAAGTTCACCGGCAGTGGGCTGCGGTGGGCTTATTTGGTCGGCCGGGAAATCAGTACGAGCCCCAGGGCGGCTCGTACTAGGGTGGGCCACAGTGTCCCTAGTATGTGGGGCCCCTGACTCCGCCTGGCGGCGTCCCCGCCGCCTTGGGGGCTCATCGTTATCAGATGATGATGAGGAGTCTGCGGATGACAAGAGGAACGTGGGGTCATCCTCATCCTCACTGGGGCTCTCGGAGTCGGAGGCAATCTGGGTGTATGCCTTCTCCACCGAGAACATCTGATGGGCCATGGGTATGTGTGCGTGCGTGTAAACCTTTATTGTATGTGCGTGTGTGTGGGGGCACGGGTGTTCGCGTACTAAAAAGTTAACAAAAAAAATTGGCAGGTATTAGGAAAAAAAAAGTTTAAACTTGCTGATCAGCGGTACAACGAATGAGGACAAAACGAGGTCCACATACACCCCGTGGGGTTACGGTACCGTGCAATACCATACATGTGTTGTGCTATAGATATGGGACTTTATTGTTCCTTTAACCCCTTACAGACACATGACGTACCGGTACGGGTGAAGAAAACTACTCATCAGCGACTGTAGACTCAGGCTGCTACTAATGGAGCTGGTACTGCTCCTGCCACCCCACCCCTCCCCAGCAGCCATAGCAGTGGAACATGAGCGCAGAGAGCCTCCCCGGTCAGACCAGTGAGAGGATGGAGGCTGGCACAGATAGGCAGCGGCCAACTGACTACATAGGATGTCTCTCTAGTACTGCACTGTAAAAAAGGCCCCCATTTTGGACCGGTAGCGAGGGTTCAACAAGGTGGAAAGCAAGAAGTCATCCATCTGCCGAATGATGACAATCGGCTGTCAATACGCAAGCAAGTGAACATGCATCGGGCCACTTGTGCAAGTGATTCGGAGGGACTCCCTGCCTCCATCTCCACTGCATACTGCCACGGTGTGTCTGGGTCCTCTGTCTTGTCTTCCTCATCGCCCTGTAGCTCCTCTGGCTGTTCCTGCTCCTTCTCTCCTGTAACCGGAGATTAAAAAAAACACCCATTTCGCTACACATTCCTTGTGCATGAATGTCCTCCTCCTCCTTCTCCAGTTCAGCCCCCACAGGGCTCATGTGGCCGTGTTGAGGACAGGTGAATGCACAGGGCGTGCTCCGGGGCCATGTCAGCTAATGGTTATGTCTGATAAACCCACCGACTGTTGGCTGGTGGTGTCTGATGTCACTTGGGATAAAGTGGATGACCGAGTTAACCAATCAAGAACCGCTGGCTTGCTGGCTAAGACATGACCGCTAGATGACACCTGGAACTCAGGCCTCTCGCTGTGACTCCTGCTGACATGCCCGCTTACTCTACTGCGACCTCTGCCTGCGCCAGAAACATTCAGGCCTCTGCCACTCCTCTGTGCATGGCGTGGAACTTCTCTGTCTGACATACTTTTAGCTGAACTAAATTAATTAAAAGCAAATTAAGACACCCCTAAAAGCGACGAATATATTTTTCTTTTTGTACTGAAATAGGCCACTAAATGCTTTCTCCACAAATAAGTGCAACAGTGAAGTGCATATATATTTTTCTTTTTGTACGGAAATACTGTAGCATGTTTATAACCGGGGGAGCAATTCCTCCGCATGTGATCCGTTGCTAACGTAAATCCCCAGCAAAAATACATACAATGGAGGATGTCGGCAGTGGACCACATGCACCACAATGGCATCATACACAAGATGGGATAATGTGTGGATGCAAATATAAAAAATATACATAAATCACTGCAAAAGGTGCACCACAATGATATGCAACTGACAACACTGGCTAATCCCTCAAGCTGATGTTAAGAACTGAGACTTTAGCCAATGTATTCCACTCAGGAACACATCAGAGCCCTTTTGCACCACCGTCAAGGTATCTCAGCGTGGCATGGGTTCCAACCACTAAGCTACCTACAGAGTGTGAACAACGGTCTGAGAGGTGCTAAGATACAACTTACAGCCAAGCTCCCACATACCTCCATATCGAGATCACTCAGGGAGTGGGAGAGATAAGGCTGTAAGCCTCACCGATAACAGGCCATGGGGGTATGTGGGAGCTTGGCTGTAAGATGTATCTTAGCACCTCTCAGACCGTAAATAACTGATCAGATACCTGAAGTGTGAACCAGGGAGAGTTCATATCAACGTTTTTTTTTCCCGTTCTTCTGATCCGTCAGATGAACAGAAAAATGAAGGGAAAAAATGGATCCTGTAAGAAAATGGATCCTGTTGCATCAGTTATGCACTTCAGTTGTGGAATTCAGTTGAGCCATTTTCACCTATGATAGGTGGATAGATGGAAAGAAAAGTAATGCATGCAAGACTTTTTTTTTCTGTCTGAAAAAAACGGATTTCAGACGGAAATCTATCTATCTATCTATCTAAAGCCAAAAATTACTACGGCACTTCCAAAAGTAAAAGAGAAGTATGTTTATTCACCAAACAGCAACGTTTCAGTCCTCTTCCTGGGACCTTTCTTTTTTTTTTTTTTTTTTAAATTTTTTTTATTTTTCAACATGAAACAGGGGATTACAAGAATCAAGGTATCAAGGCATAGGCGTGCAAGCCTTTACATATCTGGGCATTTAAAGAGACAGATATTATGCAGATGTATAGGTGATACAGCAAGGATCCAGACAATACACATAGAGCATTTTATAACATCATCTAGACGACACAGAGAGGTGAAGAACAATGTTATGGGAACAATTGAAGCATTGCAGGAGGAGTGGGTTCTTCTGGACAAGCAGGTCTTTAGCTCGGGAGCCAAGAGACCAGACGGTAGTGCTTACAACTCTCTAGTCTGGGTTTCTGAAGTTCCACCATGGTGACCATTTTTTGAGGAATTCCTTATGGGATCACTTTTCCCAGGAGGAAAGTTCTTCAAACCTGTGCAGTTGGTCCATTTTTTGGATCCAATCCTCCAAGGTTGGGACTTGGGCTTGAAGCCAGTAAGTGGGAAGCAATAGGCGAGCAGCTATTAACATTTGCATAAAGAGATATGATGGTTTTACCTTCTGGTCTGCAGTATGAAGGGATAGGAGGGCAAGCTGTGGAGAGGGTGGGACAATTGACCCACAGATCTTATTAGATGATGCAAAGATCTCCATCCACCACCTGTGTATGTTGGGACAAGTCCACCAAATGTGTAGGAAAGTGCCTTTATCCCCACAGTGCCTCCAGCAAGCGTCCGAAGCGGTGTCAGAGTAGAGTGATGTTTTATCGGGCGTGTTATACCATCTGGTGAGAATTTTATAACAGTTTTCCTGAATTCGAACGCAGCGTGAGGCACCGTGGGGGTAACTAAGGAGACCATGTAAACTATCAAACGAGAAGACTATGTTGAGGTCTTTCTCCCAGCTACTCACGAATGAGGGTTTGGCAAGTAAAGGTGGTAGACGTAACTTGCTATAAATAAGTGAAATTAATTTCTTAGGTGTAGATTTTTGAGATATAATTGATTCGAACCAGACTATGGGTCGAGTTAAGTCTCCTATATTAATGTGTTGTTTCAAGTAAGCTCTTAAATATGCTATGGTAATGATATCGCATGGATGCGGATTTAAGATAGAATTGAGTGCTTGTAGATCGATCCATTCTCCCGAGGGGAGGGCCAGAGTGTATCTGAATGGGTGAAGACTTAAGAGCCTGGGAGGTTGCGGATTTTAATGGTAAGGGGGCTGTGTCAACTATATCCCTTACCGTCAGGAGGGGAGAAGGGTATGGTATGGCGCAGTGTGAAGAGGAGAACCATTTCCAAGCTTCTAATGTAGCTTTTATTAATGGATAGTGGGAAAATTGCCCCGGGAAAACTGTCTGGTTACCAAGCATCAGCGCTTTAGGGGATTTCTGCAAGATATCTAACTCCATGTCTACTAGGAGGGAGGGCGTTGTGGATCTCAACCAGGCCGCTGCTCGAGTCAAGAGGATGGCCCTGCCATAGATTTCGGGATTAGGTAGCCCGATCCCCCCCGCGTGTCTAGGTTTGGTGAGTAAAGAGAATGGGAGTCTCGCTCTCTTGCCGTTCCAGATAAATGACCTGAATTTTTTAAAAACTTGGTCGTAGTAATGTTTGGGAACTGGGATAGGTAGCACCTGCTGGAGGTAGGTAAGGCGAGGAAGGATCAGGGAGGTAAGTAGGTTTTTGCGTCCAAACCACGAGAGGGTTGGATTAGATCTAGCTAGATTATCAATAGCCTCAAAAATGGATTCCCTGAGAGGGGTATAGTTAAGAGAGAAGAGGTCATGTATGTTTGGACTCAATTTGACTCCTAGGTAAGTGATTGTTGTCGAGGACCAGTTAAATGGTGAATCTACCATAAGAAGATTCTTTGTGGGGTCGGGAATTCCCATGCACAATACCAGAGATTTGCCAGCATTTATTTTAAAATCGGAGGCTAAGCTAAAACAGTTGAGATAGCTCTGAATCCGAGGTAAGGAAGTTTTGGGGTTAGTGGTCATCATTAGGACGTCATCGGCGAATGCTGCCACTTTTTGTTCCCTGCCTCCCAAACACAGACCTGAAATCTCCCCGTCCAATCGTACGTTAGCAAGAAGTGGTTCGAGTGCCAGGATGAAAAGGAGGGGTGAAAGGGGACAACCTTGTCTAGTCCCATTGCTTATTGGGAATGGGGCGGACAGATTTCCATTGACTTGCATCCTTGCTGACGCCTGTTCGTACATGGCAAAAGTAGCTTGTACAAAGGGACCAGGTAGGCCAAACCTCACCAGGGTGTGTTTTAGGTATTGCCAATTGACCCTGTCGAATGCTTTCTCCGCATCAGTACTAAGGAGAAGCAGTGGGGAGGAAGTTCTTTTGGCGTGGCATATGATGTTGATCACCCTGGCTGTGTTATCTTTCCCCTCTCTGGTACGGATGAAGCCAACCTGGTCCCCGTGGATGAGGGAGGGGAGGAGAAGGGCTAATCTATTAGCTAGCATTTTGGCCAGGAGTTTGAGGTCTGTGTTTAGGAGGGATATGGGTCTATAGTTGGAGCATTGTGCGGGATCCTTCCCTTCTTTTGGTATGAGGGAGATATGTGCCGTGGTCATGTCTCTGGAAAGGGGGTGGCCCAACAGTGACTGGTTACAGACATCTAGGAGGTAGGGGAGGAGTATCTCCCCGAAGGTTTTGTAATATGAAAGGGGAAGGCCATCCGGGCCTGGGCTCTTTCCTGATGGAGTTTGTGACAAGGCATTTTTGAGTTCTGTTATGGTAAAAGGGGCTTCCAGACTCAGTTTTTGATCGGAGGAAAGGTGAGGTATTTTGGATGAATCCAAGAAGCTCCCTATAGCAGACGTTCTCTCCTCGGGTATCTCGGGGGGTGGGGGGGGAGATTGTAGAGGGTGTTATAAAAGGTCCGAAACTGGTCAGTGATCTGGGATAGGGAGAAAATCGGTTTACCATCCGGTGTGGCTAGTTGATGGATATAGTTGGAGGACCGTCTCCCTTTAATCCTGCTCATCAGAAATTTGGTAGCTTTGTCACCATGAGCAAAAAACTTGTGCTTAGTGCTCATGTAGTATTTGGCTGCCTTGGAGGAAAGGAGGGATTTTAGTTTCGCCCTATTTTCTGATAGCTCTTTAAAATGGGGGTCTGAGGCGGAGAGTTTATGGCGAGTTTCTAGACACTGAATTTTTTTGAGGGTTTCATCTATGGCTTTGTCATGGAGTTTCTTTTTGTAGGATCCAATGCTTATGAAATGGCCTCTGACGACTAGTTTGTGAGCGTCCCAGAGAGTGTTGGTAGAAATCTCTGAGCTTTTGTTTAGAGAGAAGTAGTCTATTAAATGCTTGGAGATCTGTTCTGTTGAGTCCTGGAAGCCTAATAATTCCTGGGACCTTTCTCAAGCAGTGATATATAACAAAGGGGCTCAGTGCATATAAATAGAGTTTACATTATTATTCATTAATTAACATAATTATGTGTAAATATATTAAAATAACCATGATTATTAAAAAGAAAAAAAAAAAATTACACAGTGTACATAATTGTATAGCCACAAGCGTAATCGTGATCATAATTATACAGGTGAAATATTTGTAATGTCCCATTAATTTATATAAGTGCATAATTAGTCATCATATGAAATCAACATAATCCATTGTGCACAGGTGGCAATTAAAAACAAGTTATTAAAATAAACGATTATGTAAACAGTTAACCGGCGTGGATCCCTGTTCAAGAGGTGATTCTAGCGTGATCCTCAGTAAACTGTGCATGCGAAGCGTGTATTTCCACTTCCATTCCTATCGTGGAACGCATGTTTGGAACCCGATCACATGATCGGCTAGTTTGTGACACGCATCCAAAGCCTCAAGCTGTATCGTAGTAGCAGCATGTATAATTAAATAATATCATATTTGGCAAAGTCTGATTATTGTAATCATAGAAATGTAAAGATCATTAGGTCGTCGGGTAGCAAGACCTATTTGTAGAGTATAGGTGAATTATGGAATCCTTAACACCCCGTCTCATCATCAGATGTGGCCATGATGTATCGGGGGCAGCACTAGTCATTCATTATCTGGAACCCAGACATAGAATCTAACTGTGCCAGCCACACTTCCAAAATCGCCCCTTTGAGAAAAGTATATACATTATAAGGGAAGACACTGGAGTAATAATTAGAAAGAGTCCAAGTTCAAAGAAGATGGAATCAATCCAAAAACCCAGTAACCCCAACAAATGGACATAGTGTGCCCGAGGGACCACAAATTGATCATCAGCCCACAACCATGTCACCTAGTCCCCAAATGTATTTCCATATATTACTTGCTAATACCCTATCCCTTTGATCTCCTAATGGGGGAAAAATGCCTCTATATACGTACATGTCAAAAAAAGATATATAGTTACCTACAGATAGTACAAAAAATATATTTCATAATGTTGTTATAGGATCCATGCTGGTTTTACATTTTTTCAATTGTCATTTTCTTTCTGCAAGAGATCAAAAGAAAAAAAAAAAAGATATAAAATATACATATAGCACCAAAATGCATTTCCAAGATGAATGCACAGCAAAGGAGCATAATCATGTACATATCCATGGCTTAAAATCAACATTTAATCCCCATGGTCTAAGTGTATTGAGTTTCATAATCCATTCAGTCTCCAGTTTTTTCAAAGCCAGGGCCCTATTTCCACCCCGGCGAGTGATAGGGATATGATCAATGAGCATACATCTGATATCATTTTCACTATGTCCAAGATCTACAAAATGTTTCGAAACAGGCAAGTCCATGCGTTTTTTTGTGAATGGTGTATCTGTGTTGGTTAAAGCGGGTTTTAAAATCCAACGTGGTTTCACTCACATATAGTAGTTGGCACGGACACCATAACACATAAATCGCATGTGTAGTGTCACAAGTCCGAAATGGATTTTGTATTCCTTCTTTGTCACAGGATGTACCCTTATTCATATATTTGCAATTAACGCAATTTAAACAGGGGTAACATCCCATTTTTGGGGCCCGTAGGAAGCTCTGACCAGTCTTCTTTTGTGGTCTTACATCTGCATGTACCAATTTACCTTTTAGGCCTTCTATAAGACATTAAAGGGAAAAAGTTGAAATCATCTATGGCATCTAAACCACATCTTAGGATAGGCCAGGGTTTATTAACAATATTCCTCACCTTTTACCTATTTTCAGTATAAGTGGTCACTAATGGAATCCTGTTGATCTTTTTCTTTGTATATGCTTTTTGTTCAAAAATCTGATCCCTGTTGTACTCCCCTGTTTTAGCAAGATGTGCATTAAGAATGGTATTTGGATACCCACGTTCACTGAAGGATTGCCTCATCCTATTCAATGTGTGATTTAGCTGTTCTTGATTGCTCACTATCTGTTTGGCTCTAAGAAATTGACTGAACGGTAAAGATTTTATCACAGTTCTTGGGTGAGCACTGTCAAAATGAAGCAACGTATTTTTGTCAGTTGGTTTGACATATACATTTGTCTCTATCTCATTGTCTTTTAAAATAATATTTTTATCAAGAAACTGGATTTCTTCTGTGGAGTAATGTATTGTAAATTGTATATCCTCATCGATAGTATTCAAAAAAGACACATGCGTTCCACGATAAAGAAACATGCGTTCCACGATAGGAATGGAAGTGGAAATACACGCTTCGCATGCACAGTTTACTGAGGATCATGCTAGAATCACCTGTTGAACAAGGATCCACGCCGGTTAAGTGTTTACCTGTTCGTTTCTTTTAATAACTTGCTTTTAATTGGCACCTGTGCACAATGGATTATGTTGATTTCATATGATGACTAATTATGCACTTATATGAATTAATGGGACATTACAAATATTTCACCTGTATAATGATGATCGCGATTACGCTTGTGGCTATACAATTATGTACACTGTGGAATTAGTTTTTTTTCTTTTTAATAATCATGGTTATTTTAATATATTTACACATAATTATGTTAATTAATGAATAATATTGTAAACCCTATTTATATGCACTGAGCACCTGTGTTATATATCACTGCTTGAGAAATGTCCCAGGAAAAGGACTGAAACGTTGCTGTTTGGTGAATAAACATACTTCTCTTTTACTTTTGGAAGTGCCGTGGTAATTTTTGGCTTTCTATTTTGGGGATTGAATCGCTCCCATAACCGCTGGCACCCGCCTTCTACATTTTTTGCTGTGCTGCTCACAACTTTTGGACTTTATATCTATCTATCTATCTATTGTTGCAAAACAGCTTTACTCAAATCTGTAAGCTACACGTAATTACGCCAAAAACTTGAGTAACTCAGATAATAAATGACCGCCATTATGCTTATTTCACAGATCTACACAGGAGATTTCTTCACAGCCGTAAAATATAACTCCGTGGTCAGCAAATTGAACCACTTTGTTGGGTACATGAATTTGTTCCTTTACATGATGATGTTTTGCTTCGGGATCCCCATTATTGTAATACTAAATAGGTATAATCATTCATAAAAAGATTTTAAAAAATAAAGCGTTCATGTATGATTATTATTGATGATGTTAATATCATTGTTTTTTACTGATACATAATAATATGATAATAACCAGCAATGACGTAAAAAAATAACAGTTAAGGAAGCATGTAATTTAATAAAAATATTTAAAAAATGCAATGAAAGTGATTATTTTTTATTTTTTATTACATTATGATTTATTTATTTTCTATATTACGTTATGTGATGTTCATTAATAGTTATTATTATCTTACCATTACGTGTACTATTTATTACTTTATTGTAATGTTTACGATTATTTGATCAGTATTGTTTCCTTTTAATTATTACTATTTATTTTGTTCAGTGCACCTACTGTATATAAAACATCGGAGGACACGGGTGATATACTACCTGCCCAAAGAGCGCCAAAGTGCTGTAGATTCCTTCTTGCAGGTGGATTGCCTCTGGAATAGGCTTACTGATGACCCGTCTGGGAGAATATGTCAAGTTTTTTCCTTCAGACCTACTGCATGTTAGGCAGAGACCACCTTATATAAAGGACAGTGTCGGACTGGGGTGCCTAGGGCTCAGTCACCAGTAAAATTTAATTTGGGGGCCCACCGTATGGATACATTCAAATATTACCAGCTCACACAGCAGTAAGATGCTACCAGATGATTGATTATAGGGGTCCCTGAAGGAACTTTGAGAAGGTAGGTCCTGGGGAGAAGAGGACATTGGTGGCTTTCCTCTATACCTAGAAGTCGTCTCAGCTCTGATTGTGTCTACTATAATAAACTGGGGAGTTTCTTTAATAATCTATCAAGTTTTTTATATGAACATAGGCTGGTTGAGGTGCTGTACATTGAATATATGTATGTAGTGCAGTAGGTCTACTGTGTTATGTGCCACTTCTGCAGGAGGTGGGAGACTAGGGGCCCACCTTGCTCAGGAGCCAACCGGGGGATTCACCTGTACCCCCGTGGGCCAGTCCGAGCCTGATAAAGGACTCCTCCTAAGTGTTGCAGGGAGTGACCAAACTTGAGTGCATCTTGGATATTATTTTATGTATAGCTGCCGTCTCTTCATTGTACCCTATAGTCCCCCATGAAAAGGGAATGGAGGCAGTTTTCAATATGGAGGTGGAACAAAGGGACTTCATTTTCAGGGAGGGCGACTTCTTGCTCCAGGAAACAGGTGTAACAATAAAGATTACATTTTTCTGACCAATTTCACTATCTTCTCAGCCAAAAGACCTGATGACTGTCTCCTTTTTGGGGATCACAGTCTAGGGAGTCTAGAAGATATTTTTGAAAACCTAAAATAAAAATAATTTTGGAGATGGGGGGTGTCAGCCATCCTGGGAGATCAGTAAAGATAATCAGAAGGAACTGCACATTACAATAGGATTTTGAACCATGGAGAGAATTTGTAAAGGGAAGAGTTAAAGGGAGTCTGTCAGCTGAGAACCCAAGCACAGCGACTGGTAGGGCCAGAGCCACGAGGCGCACCGCCGTGCCGTCCTGTTAGCCGCTCCTTTCCTCTTGTGATCGACAGGACCAGGCTCACGTCTGGTCCCGTAATCTTGCTCAAGCTCCATGTGCCAGATTTCTGTTGCATGCCCAGGACAGCCCAGGAATAGAGAGAAGAGCTGTACTGCGCATGTGTTAGAATCCAGGTGCATGCGCAGTACATCTCTTCTCTCCAAGAGGCTGTAACAGGGATACGCCGGAAATCTGACCAAAAGACACAGATTGTGGGGACATGTGTGAGCAGAATTCAGAAGCCTGGCCCTGACGATTACAAGGCCAGTGGCTGACTATGCAGAGGGACGGTACTCTGGTGCTCTGAGGGGCTCTGGCCCGCCCTGGTTGCACCAAACTACTTATTTGCATATTTGAACCCAGATGTTTATTTCCATTTATTAAATGAGGTAAAAGGACAAAAAAAACTGCATTTCTGGCACTGGGATTTTTTTTTTTCTTTTTACGAAGTATACTTTGCGGGACAAAAAACAGGGGGTTTTAATAGTTCTGAAATTTTTTGACACAAAAATGCCAATTATAGTTATTATACAGAATTTGGTTTATATGATAAAAAATGTCCAGTTTAATGATGGCAGTGCCTCACTAGAACACTACTGTCATGGATGTTCCCACGACAGGTGGCAGGAGATCCGTGAGACTGGCAACACGTGGTTTGATCTGACATGTTTTCCGTTTGGATCTAATGACGTCTGTGTCTGTGTTGGGTCATTTAACCTTCTCTATTTGTTGTTGTTTCCCCCACAATGCTGTGCGGTTTATAGCTTCTGTTGGACTTGTGGATAGCTGGTGTGTGGATCTCGGCTGAGTTCCTTTTGCTGCCATAGCCACTTGAGGCTAAGTGTTTTCTTTCCCTTTTATATTTTGTTTGGGTTAGGCTACTTTCACACTCTCGTTTGGTGCAGATCCGTCATAGATCTGCACAAACGCATCCGTTCAGATAATACAACCGCATGCATCCGTTCAGATCAGGAAAACGGATCCGTCTTGAACTCCATTAAAAGTCAATTTGGGACGGATCCGTTTTCTATTGTGCCATATTGTGTCAATGAAAACGGATCCGTCCCCATTGACTTACATTGTGTGCCAGGACGGATCCATTTGGACGTTTCGTCAGACGGACACCAAAATGCTGCAAGCAGCGTTTTGGTGTCCGCCTCCAAAGCGGAATGAGGGTGGAACGGAGCCAAACTGATTCATTCTAAACAGATCCTTATCCATTCAGAATGCATTAATGGCAAAACTGATCAGTTTTGGACCGCTTGAGAGATCCCTGAACGGATCTCACAAACGGAAATCAAAACACCAGTGTGAAAGTAGCCTTATTTTGTGTGTTGCATTTCCCTGTCATTTATATTAAGGCCTGAGGGAGACTCCTGTTCGTCCTTCCTTTTGGAGGAACAGCTTGTCTCAGTCCTGACATTAGTACCAGGGTCCTATAGGGTGAGTTAGGACACTAGGTATTCCTGTGTATGAACTGACCTACCTCTGGGATCTGTTCATACTGGAAGTTAGTCAGGACTTTGATTAGGGTTTTACTAGGAGGTGTCTATCCCCTTTCCCTAGTTTCGAGGCCTTATTCCCTCACCTCTTTCCCTCCTATGTTTGGTGTGGTGTTTCCCTCGCATACCCGAACGTGACAACTACTACTAGTATGTTTAACATTAGTTTGCTCAACTTTCTTTTCCTTTTTGTCAGGAAATTTAATTTAAATATGTTTCCCAGAAACCCAAAGATATGCAAATTACCTTTCCAGCAGAAGTAAGATATGCAACACTCCATATACCTCAGAAGAAATAACCTACTTAAGCTATCTGCCTTATACCTACTGAAAGTAAAAAAAAAAAAGTTTCACAATGTATTTAAATAATAGTTAGCATTAGTTGGTCATTTAATGAGATTAAAATAAAAGTGAAGTTTTAAATCAGCAGCACATGAAAAAAAGAAGTGCTATGGTCAAATGACCAAATGAGAATTGATACTATTAATGTAAACGTCCCCCATGTGCTGAGAGGTCCTATCTAATTTTGTATCTGTAAAGCCTGGCTTACAATACTCCTCACGCACATTAGACGCTCTCCATAATGAGAAAGAGCACCTACCAGACAATGCTTATATATTTCCATCTCTCTCATTCAAATCTGATATTTTGGGAAAATTCAGGATGAATTCTGAACTGATTCTCTTATCTCTACTCCTAATATATTCTACCCTCCACAGGCACCATTGTAACTAGATAATCCATTCACTTCACTTGTCAGTGGTCTTAAAGGGGTATGCACATCTTATATAGTAATGTCACATTATAATGCTAGAATGTCGCATCACTTTGTGATCTGTGAAGATCCGGCCTCCAGGACCCTCCACTTAAGCGGCCACGGTGCTGATTCAGTGTTGCATCGTTTTCCCAGCTCAGCGACGCCCCCACTTTACTTCACTGGAGAAAATGTTATGAAAGTTGCGCTTGTGGTCCCCACTGTGTTGCGGCTTCCCATGCAGGACACGCTGCGGATACTTTCCTGAGAGGGCTATGGCTGGTTACAATAGAATTACAGATGATATAGTGAAAGCATAAAAGAACACTGCACAGAAAAAAAAAAGAAGAAAAAGGGCGAAGCTTCTCTGCAGAGCGGATAATTTTAGATTATAGAAACACAACAAAATCCGTCATCGTCTCTTCAGAAATGTGGACCTTCTGGAAGTAGGTGATAATAAACTCTGACAGAACAAGGTCTTACACATTCATTAAAAATACATGAAAGAACATTTCGCCCAAAAATAAAATAGTGGACATGTTTTATTTTTATTATTTTATTATTTGTTATCCAGTTTACTAAATATGTAGCATTTAAAACTAAAACAGCAATACAAGCTTGTTAAGTTTGCTCTGCGGGTCATGGTTATTTTTATTGTTTTTAGCATATATTGACCATGTATGTCATCTACAGTATGTTATCTTCATGCCATGCAAATCTGGAGTCACCCTTGTGGCCAGGGATGCACCCAGCCTTTCTGCTGCTGGAGGCGAAAACTGAAACGGCGCCCCCCCCCCCAACCCCCTTTGCCACAATGAAAGCGCTCATTGCCCATGGCCCTTCCGCTGCCCCCTCTTGCCCCTACCTGGTGCTGCCTGAAGGCGATCGCCTCACCTGGCCTCATTGGTGGTGCGCCCCTGCCTGTGGCATTACAAGACATGGACAGACACTGCACATAGTATATAGTATATACAACAATAACTTCCTTGTTTTTAAATTGTGATGCAAGTCATGTTTAGTTTTGTATATTTATTTGATATATTTTTTAGACATTTGTGTTACAGTATATACTGTATATATGGATTTTTTTCAACTCTTTATTAAAATGTATAATGCAAAAAAATAATAGAAAAAAAATCTCCCCATCCTAAACAACTTAAGCTAGGAGATTTATCTTTACTTTTTTTTTTTTCAAATTTAATTTCGAATTTAGATAATTTATTTCAAATTTACATAATTTATTTCAATTATTTTTTCAAAATAAAATAGTTTTTAAACCCTACCAACCTGATGTTCCCAGTCGTTAAAGATAGGAATTTTTTTCCGTGTCCGTTCCATTTTTATTTGCGGATAGGATGGGGACCCATTCATTTCTATGGAGCCGTGGAAAAATGCGGATAGTCAACCATTTGTGTTCCATATCCGTTGTCCGTGTTTCCTTCCGACAAAAAAATAGAGCATGTCCTATTTTTTTCTCATTAGCGGACAAGGGTAGGCATTATTACAATGGATCTGCCCAAAAAATCGGATCCGCAAAAAAAAAAACGGATGCCATATGGTCACAATTTGCAGGCTGCAAAACACATACGGTAGTGTGTATGTAGCCATACTCTAGTATAACACAGAGGTGACTAAGAAACAACCGAACAATGAAATTATAAATTGATATAATTATTACTTACAGTAGATATCAAATGATGAATGGCATATTCTGATTTAATTATTATTTTTTTTCATATTTTTGTATTTATTGTAGTGATAGTTGACCTTTATACCTTTATATCTTTTTGTAATTATGGATTTATCAGACATCACACACTTGCTGCTTGTCATCAGATTTGTGTTTACTGGACTATTATGATTATTATTTTATACTGCAGTAACACATTGCTTTGATATGCTTGTATACTAGACCGTCTCTTCTAGAGATGTTGCAGTATTCCAGTACTGGGGGTATGTGCAATGGGTTTGTTCTCTTGTAATGTTAATGTAATGCAGCTTACATCCAGTATGTTCAACAGAAGCTAGGTGTGGATAGAACTATCAATCCATGTCCAGCTTTCTTTGGGGTTTAGGGTGTTGGCTGGGCCCACCCCCTAGTTCCACAAGATTCCAGTCAGAGAAGCTGTAGAGAAGGAGAAGACTCCAGGTGCTCCTCCCCCTTACCCCCCACACTCCAGCTTCAAGCCCTGCAGCTTCCAGCACATCCACAAACTCCAGGAGATGAAAGCTAGAAAAAACTAGAGAAGGAGGATTTGTATTGCTACAGTGAGAGAGAGACAGTAATGTAACCCAGCTTATAGTATTCCAGACCCTGCTGCTGCAAAGGGGAAACAAGTTAAGACACCCTATGCACAGTTATTAGCCAGAGCTGTAGTAGATATTTTAGCCATAGTAATCTGTGGGACAATGCCGTATTCATCTGCATGGCTCCAGCTTGGACATCTGGGAGGAATTTTCACTTTGTAAAGAGATTTGCTGCATGTGCTTCAATTTCTATGCACCCAGTAAAGAGAGACATTTCTCAAGTTCAATCTGACCTGGTCTCTGACGCTCTTAACAGCACACACTGACCACTGCATTTCCATCACGTGCCCAGCTTAGCATCCACATGATGATTAATACTATGGGCACCTCTAAATTACCATCAGGCAGGGAGCCCACAGTTAAAGGGAGTGCCCAGAGAAAACATAGGGTGCCCCTCCTTCACTGCATCAACCCCAGGGAGCGATGGTCTGAGGGAGTACACCACTGGCCACTACCACTCCCATCCTCTGCTCCGCCTCCTCAGGGACCTGCTTCAATGAAGGTATAGAAAGTTGGACGCGCCTCTGGTAATGAATGACGACCACTTCCATTTCTATCAGTCATTGTATTCTTTGGTGTATGTTCATCATCTGGTGGTTGTATCGTGTACTGCTGTGATATTTCTACACTTTGGACGCTTGCCACTTGGTAGATTTGTGGTTGTGCACTGAGGCTACAGCATGTGGAGGGTGAAAAATACACAACGGTGCTGAAGACTCCCCAACATTGTTTGTATTGTTAGTATTGTTAGGGTAATCTCTAACAAGGTATGAATTTAATACTTATACTATTTATCCTCTAGATATGGGTCTAATAGAAGGATAATAGCAACTAGAAAAGCTACAATTTCTGGGGAAATTGTGTGAAGTGTTCTTGCCTCCACCAGTAGCTTACAACTGGAGTGGGCGGAGTAACTGGGTGGAGTGTAGACTCCGCCCACTTTTATAAATTTTGACCTTTGTCTCACACTGACCCACCCTGCCGAGTTTGGGTGCTGTGGCTTAAATACTGTGAGAATGGTTTCTTATTGAAGTCAATAGGGAAAATCTGATTGGTTGTTTGAATTTTTCCCATTTAAACAAATGGCTGAAATTTGATTGGCCGTTGTAGACCCCGCCCACTTTTTAGTTTTTTTTTTACCTCAGTCACCCAATGACCTACGGTGCCAAGTTTGGGTATTCTGGCTTAAATATTGTGAGAATGATAGCAATTTAAAGGTTTCTCATTGAAGTCAATAGGAAAAATCTGATTTGTCGTTGTTGGCTCCGCCCACTTTTTCAATTTTTGAAGCCGAAGTAATCTATGACCTGATTTCTGAGATTTGAAGCCCCTGACATCAATAATGGCAGCATTTTTCAATTTTCCCATTGAAATCAATCAAAGAAATCTGATTGGTCGCTTTTGGCCCCGCCCACTTTTCAGAATTTTAATCCTAATCCTAAATTGTCCAACTGTACCAAGTTTGGGGAACCTGCCATAACAGTCTAAGAGCAGCGGCAGTTTTAAATTTTCCCATTAAAACATATAGCTGAAATTTGATTGGCCGTTGTAGACTCCGCCCACTTTTTTTATAAATTTTTTAATCCAGTCTCCCAATGACCTACGGTGCCAAGTTTTGGTATTCTGGCTTAAATACTGTGAGAATGACAGCAATTTAAAGGTTTATCACTGAAGTCAATAGGGAAAATCTGATTTGTTGTTGTTGGCTCCGCCCACTTTTTCAATTTTTAAAGCCAAAGTAATCTATGACCTGATTTCTGAGATTTGAAGCCCCTGACATCAATAATGGCAGCATTTTTCAATTTTCTGGATTTTTTTATTTTCTCATTGAAATCAATCAAAGAAATCTGATTGGTTGTTTTTGGCCCCGCCCACTTTTCTGAATTTTAATCCTAATCCTAAATTGTCCAACTGTACCAAGTTTGGGGATCCTGCCATTAACAGTCTAAGAGCAGCGGCAGTTTTAAATTTTCCCATTAAAATATATAGCTGAAATTTGATTGGCCGTTGTAGACTCCGCCCACTTTAAAACATTTGAATTCTAGTCACCTATTAACCGAATATATTAAGTTTAACAACCCTGCCATTAACAATGTTGAAATGGCAGCAATTTAAAATTTTCTCATTGAAGACAATAGGGAAAATCTGATTGGTTGTTTGTAGCTCCGCCCACTTTTTAATGTCCCCAAAATGTGACAGAAACTTTCAGGTTGACCCCATGACTAAGTGACCCAAGTTTGGTGAGTTTCACTCCGAAGCTGTATGAGTGACAAACGTTTGCATTTTTCCAATAAAACTCTATGGGAGAAAAAAAAGAGGTTTTCGGGGGCCCGCCCCAGGGGCCCGGAGGGTGGGATCGGTTAACAAAGCACAAGCAAGATCCTCGGGTATGTGCCGACCAAGAGTGCAAAGTTCGGTATTGATACTCCTAAATCTGTGGGAGGAGTAGCGATTTGAACGTCTCATTGTAGTCAATGGGGAGAATTTGATTGGTTCTGTGTGGCCCCGCCCACATTTTCGGGTCTTCGAAATGTTCTAACAAATTGCGCATTGACCCCATGACTAAGTGACCCAAGTTTGGTGACTTTAGTTTCAAATCTGTGCGACTGGGAGCGATTTGAAAATTTTTCATGTCAAAGTCAATGGGAAAAACGTGGATTGCTTAGCCGTGGACATTTTTAGTGGCAGCAGGGATAGCTGAACGTTTTGATATAAGATTTGTGTAGGTGGCCTGAAAATGAGGGAGTGGTGGCAGTTTAGAAATCATGTCCTGATTTTTCAGCTTTTGCCAGCTCCCACTCTAGCTTTGCCATTCATTCCTATGGGACAAATTTCGCAACAAGAACCACGATATTCCGTGAACCATTCGGCGAAACGCTCCACAAAGTAATAGCAATCCGATCGGGAACAATCTGCACGTTATGGTAAATCTATCTATCAATTAATTATCTATCTATATATCTCTCATATCTATTATCTATCTTTCTATTCTGTCTATCCAGAAGAACCAGTGCGGAACGGAGGAACGGAACACCACAGAAGCACGCCTCCGCACCTCAAAAATTGTAACATGTTCTATTTTTTGCGGTGTGGACGTATCACGGAATCATTCAACTGGATCTGTCAGCGAAATCTGCACAGATGTTGCCTGTGCATTGGAGACAGCAAATTGCGGTCCCCATTGCACGGAACGGCCGAATAACTGCCGTGTGCATGAGCCGTTAAGCCTCATTCTCGTGTGCTGTATGTGTTTTCATGTGTGTATTCATACATTAGTGTTTTACCACGGTCCGTGGGTCTTGTCTGTGTTTATGGATCCTTCACGCCCTTTATAGTCTATGAGTCCGTGAAAACCACAGATGCAACACAGATGCCAACCGTGTTTTATCCGTGTTTCACAGATCATTAGGAAGAGATGCTTTGAAAATAAGTTTTCAGCTGTGCAGTGTCAGAGAAACACGGATGACACACGGACAGCAAAAAACGGACACAAGGACCCAACACAGATCCTTCACGGAGCCTTCACTGTCCACCTTTTCATGGAATCGAGCACGGACATATGAAATACGTTTTACTTGGAGGATATGGGAGACACTATTAAGTCAGTGAAAACTACAACAGTGGTGCTTTGCATATATAAAGTCCAGGGACCTGTGTAAGAAGAAATGCACAGTGTGCGGCACTCGCCTAAAATCAATACTTTATTCCAATATTAAGAATCCAGTGGGTAATGGACGCAGGTATAACAGATGGCTTTCTCCAGCTGTGCTACAAGTGCTCATGGTAGGTGTTCATACATAGAAAGGGACCAAATCAATTACAGGCATAATCGGTACAATAAGTTCTAGTGTATAAAAATTTATATCCGGCACAATTAATAATAGATATAGTGTCCCTGTATTGATATCCACTGCTGTAGAGTTATAAATATATAAAATGACAGCAGAGTGAATATGAGATATAAATTCATCACCAAGGTGCACCCAGCGCTAGTGATGAGACAAGGTCATTACTGTCCCCATAGACCTACAATAGACATAAGGTGTAATGCCAGAAGAGAACACTAGATGGCAACAAATACACTAATAGGGAGATAAGGGAGCTATCGACACATGGTGGAGAATTTGAGGGACAGATAGGTTATGGCAGACCCTGGTCCTCTATCTTCCCCGGGTACATTTGCCTTAAAAGAAAACTGAATTTTACCCACATTTAAATTGCCCTGATTACCCCCTTAAGGTTAATGGTGATACGTTTAAGCTTTGGCTTCCATGGCCAGCAGAGCTAAGGGTGCTCTGGCTGGCATGGGCATGTAGGGGGTAGACTAGACTAACTAGAACTTCTGCCCAACCCTTCCTGCAGGAAGTAGGACTCACCCACCTCTCCAGTGGGGGGGGGGGGGGGTAGAATGGAATGGAAAGTTCCATTCTATCTAAGTATAGCTCTGCCATGTTTGCTGCCACCAGGCACATTAAATGAACAGTTACATAACATTAGAAATGCACAGTGTGGAGGACCAGAAATAAATGCATAAGATGACACGAGGTTAGTGCAGTGTCCCAGGGGGGTCAGTAGTGTAGCTATAGGTATGCTGGGCTTTGTAGTGCAGGGCAACCCACTAACCTGGGATTCACTGTCGTCTTCAATCTGGGTAGATACTGGAACAGGCAGTTCATAAATGTTCGTGACGCCAGTGCCAATTGAACGGTGACACGCCGTATAATGTTATATAGAATAATGGAGTAACCACGTGATAGCCAACCAAAACTGGAACTTTACTGCAATTGTCAATAGTAATCAAGCATGGACATCATTGGAAGCGCAGTTCCATTGAAGACAGTTGGTTTGCATATGAAGACAGTGGTTTTACAAAAGTTACAGACAGGCCGGTTGTAGCAAGGTGGATTTCAGAGGGTTAAACACAGGAGTTACAGTACAGGAGGCTTGCACTCTATTCCTGACTGATCCTGAAAATATGGAACTTATTCTCCAAGGTCTGATGCCCTATCTCTGGCGTATCCTTGGGTATGTCCTTATCACGTACCTCCTCTGTTACTTTGAGTACCTCTTGCCTTATTAAGTTTGCCTCTGTCTTATTCTGGGTCTTCAGGCTGTTTAACTATGCCCTTCTTGCTTCTATGAATACGGGCTCAGGAGGGGAACCTTCTCCTCGGATCTGGAATCCGGTTACAGGGCTTACTCTACCCTCTCAGCACTGAGTCTAGAAACTTCTGCCTTCCTGAGCTAGGCCCTAGCCTATTTATACTGAACTGGGGGCTCCCTCTGCTGGCTGTGACAAGGATTGCCGGTAACCGGCCTGACTGGCTTAAAGGAAAATACACATTCCAATCTAGCAGTGTCGGGTAGCCTAACCGTATGCTGCACACCCCCAGACTTTAACGTGAGTAAGGCCTCGTACTCACACACACATGCCTGAACCAACATAAGCTGATGCATAATTTAAACATTACATTATAAATATAAGAAACAACTATTTCACACAAAAATATAACATTTGCGACTTGATGAACAAATGACGCAAGAAAAAGGGCGTCTTCTTTCTTCCTAGGCACGGCCGCTGACCTGGCACAGCGGACTTAAGGTGAACCAGGTTAGTCTATTTTTTTTTTCTTGACTGAAGTATAATAAAGAACTACACCGGATTTTCCTGCGGGTGTAGAACAGGCAAGGGCTCACGTGGAGGAGTCCATTCTTGCGCACAAACATCAAGCAGGCTATTTCCGATAGTAACTGTTCGGGAGGAGACACCACCAGCATAGTCAAAGTCTCCTAAATGGACTGGCGGACGTCCCCTGGTCATCCGGGTGGACCTTCTCAACACAGGGGTTTCTTCTTCCCTTAGCACCGAGGTAGAAGAGAGAGGAGCAACAGGAGGATCTCCATCCGTGAGACCTTGGTCAGGAACAACAGGAACCACTAGAGGGGGAACTGGATTCGGGGCATCTTGAACCGGCTCTTCTGGAAGTAAAGGTACAGTAGGTGCCGGAGCGGGCACCAATAAGTTCAAACATGGTGTCAGAAGCCAATGCATGGGATCAGCGTCATACCTTAGGTTACTGACAGCCTGCATAGGATCCTCGGGCTGTATTGATGACTCTGACACAGGGGGTTCAGATATAGAACTCTCGGCACTGGGTTCTTGTGTAAGGCAGAGCTTTAACCGGTTTCGGTGTACAATTTGGGATCCCCTGCCTTCCCGGGTGATCTCATAAGTGTGAGTTCCAACATTTGGGATTGCAGTGACAACATAGGGACTTTGCTCCCATTTACTGTCCAGTTTACTGGTACGGCGGTTATTTTTTAACCATACCACAGCCCCTATTGTCAAGGGTTCTGCATGGGCTGCTTGGTCATAGTCTCTCTGCTGCCGGTCTCTAGCATAGTCCATACGTTCCTGAACAATAGCTTGGGCCGTATTCAATCGCCTTTGGTGTTCAGCAACCCAGTCGGTATTAGGTAATGGGTTGATGCAATCAGGTACGAGTACGTCCAAGGAGTGATCAGCAGGCAATAACCCTTGGCGCCCAAACATCAAATAAAAGGGGGTATACCCGGTGGAACAGTGTATGGTATGATTGTACGTGAACATGAGCTGTGGCAACAGATTAGGCCAATCTCCCCTGGTTTCAGGAGGCACGGTCCTCAGCATCTCTATCAAGGTCTGATTCATTTTTTCACACAATCCATTACCTTGCGGATGGTAGGCCGTCGTCCGGATCTTCTTACAGTTGTGCAGGCGGCACAGTTCATGGAACAGATGGGACTCAAAAGCAGGACCTTGATCGGTGAGGATCTTTTCTGGACAACCGTAGGGCAGGAGGAAGTGTTTCCAGAACAGTTCGGCTGTAGTCTTGGCCGTCTGGTCTCTCACAGGCACCGCTACAACAAACTTAGTGAAATGGTCAATAATAGTCATAGCGTACACATACCCTGAGCGACTAGGTTCCAGTTTCACATGGTCGATGGCGACAAGTTCAAGAGGACGAGTACTTACAATGGGTCTCAGTGGTGCCCTCTGATCATGGTGTTCACCTCGTTTCAAGGTACAGGCTACACACTCTCGACACCACTTCTCCATGTCTTCTCTCATGCCCACCCAGTAAAACCGCTGGCGGATATTTGCCTCAGTCTTTTGGACCCCAAAGTGACCGGATTGATTGTGGTACATCTCCAACACCATACCTGCATCTCGTCGGGGTATGAGAATCTGATGCACTCTTTCGTTGGACACTGGGTCTAGGCTTCTCCGTAGCAACAGGCCCTTTTGTATGAAGAGCTGATGGCGCTGTCTCCACAGTTTGATGAGCTCAGGATCTGTACTCTTACGCCGAATCCTCTCAGGGGCTCTGCCACTGGTAATGAAGTCCAACAATTCACCCAGCACTCTACTTTCAGACTGTAGTTTCACCCACCTTTCTTCTTTGAGTTCAGGCCTACTGGAGGGTGAAGGATCTGCAGCTCTGTCACTGGTAGCCCGAGCCTGATCCTGTTGAGCAAATTTATGGTAGAAGGCCGGCATTTCTACATCTTCCCAAGCATCTCGCACATCATCAGGAGCTGTCTCTGTGGGAAGCCTGGATAAAGCATCAGCATTGTCATTAGTACGTCCAGCACAATATTTTACAGATAAATCATAGTTGGCGAGGCGAGAGGCCCATCTTTGCTCCAAAGCCCCCAATTTAGCTGTATTTAGATGTGCCAGAGGGTTATTATCAGTGAATGCAATGAAGGGGGTAGCGGCTAGATAATCTTTGAATTTCTCTGTCACTGCCCACACTAATGCCAGGAACTCTAGTTTGAAGGAACTATAATTCTGGTCATTTTTCTCAGCTCCTTTCAGGGAGCGGCTTGCATAAGCTATCACTCTTTCTTTTCCCTCTTGGATCTGGGCTAACACAGCCCCCAGGCCTCGCTTGCTAGCATCAGTATACAGATGGAAGGGCTTGCTGTAGTCTGGATAACCTAACACGGGAGGCTCGGTCAGTTTTTTTTTTAACAACTGGAACGCTATCTCTCTATCTTCATTCCACTCAATGGGCACTGGAGTTCTAGGACTTTTCTTGGGCTGCCCCCTCAAGAGTTCCTGGATAGGATCGGCTATTTGAGCAAAATGGGGGATAAAACGTCTATAGTAGCCGGCAAAACCAAGGAAACTCCTCACCTCTTTGATGGTAGTGGGGACCGGCCAGTTACGGACAGCCGCTAACTTATCAGGGTCAGGTTGTACGCCCTCTCCGCTTACCACATGCCCCAGGTATTTTACCGCAGGTTTGAGCAAGTGGCACTTGGATGGCTTTACCTTCAGGCCATATTTTATAAGAATTTCAAAGACCTCTGCTAAGTGTTTCAGATGGTCTTCATATGTTTTTGAGTACACAATGACGTCATCTAGATACAGCAGCACTGTTTCAAAGTTTTTGTGACCCAAGCACCGCTCCATTAGTCTCTGGAAAGTTCCTGGGGCATTACATAACCCGAACGGCATACAATTGAATTCGAACAGGCCCATGGGAGTGGTGAAAGCAGTCTTTTCCCTATCTGCCGGGGCCATGGGTACTTGCCAGTAGCCACTGGTCAAGTCCAACGTGGAGAAATAGGCAGCGGAGCCCAGAGCAGTTAGTGACTCCTCAATGCGGGGCAGTGGGTACGCGTCTTTGTGGGTTATTTGATTAATTTTTCTATAG
Organism: Bufo gargarizans; assembly: GCF_014858855.1. NCBI lineage: Eukaryota > Metazoa > Chordata > Amphibia > Anura > Bufonidae > Bufo > Bufo gargarizans. The sequence continues at coordinate 375,057,919 of NC_058080.1, read as the reverse complement.
TCCACGCAGAAACGGATACCACCATCCTTCTTCTTTACAAGGACCAGGGGTGCTGCCTACGGGCTATGACTGTCCCGGATTACATTAGAGTCTTTCATCTCTTTGGATCATTTCCTTTACAGTCTGATAGGAAGTAGGCGGTAAGGGTCTGTATCTCTCCTTGATAGGAGGATGAGAGCCAGTAGGTATGGTGTGTTGTATGGCACTAACCTCTCCATAATCAGTAGCATGTTTACTGAAGGCCTGGTGGTGCTCTTTGACAAGCTGTAGTATCCCTTCTTGTTGACGTTGGGGGGTAGTCTCGTCCCCGACATGGAGCTCTTCCCACCAGGGCACTTGTGACTGGGGCACCGGCGGACATCTGCTGACTGCAGCTGGCGGCTTTTCTGCCACTGGAAGACGGATGATGTCTTGGAAGAACACCTGAGAAAGCTGGGCAACAGGGTAATGCTTAGTAAGCGCAACAGGATGATCACTCAGGTTAATCAGACGGACAGGTACTTTACCTTGGGAGACGTTCACCAGGCACTTGGCAGCTCTCACATAAGGGTAGTTCTCCATCTGGATTGGTTCCACCAGGGCTGGATAATCAGGACAGCACGACACCATAAGAGAGTTTGGGAATTAGGAGGCAAAGTCACAGGCTTATTATCACGGATCCTGGCAGTACAAATTTCTCCTTTCCCGTTAGCAAACCTCTGCTGGGCACTTAACACAGTGATAGTCTTTTGAATCACCCTCTTGGATGCAGAGGAAGCAGTGGGCAGAGTCTGGTGTAATACGGCAAGTATTTCTGCATAACAGTTTTTGAAGACATTGGTGCCTAGAATGACAGGATGCCCTCCTCTGTCGCCGGCCTGTACTACTATCACCCCCTGTTGAGGTAAGGTTACTTCTCCCACCTGCAGGGTGGGTTCCCAGTATCCATGAATCTTTACTGGTTTGCCATTGCTGGCGATAATCTCTACCCAGGATTCAGGCGGCTGGGTCAATTGGTTGGTGTCCCAGAATCTTTCAAAGGCGGGCAGCTGAATAGTAGTGACCTGAGACCCAGTATCTAATAGGGCTTCAAAGGAGACCCCGTTGATCTCTACATTGATTTTAGGATGGGATCCTACATACCGTGGCATCCAATTTGGATCCTTTGGACCTAGTGTTCTACTTCCCGAGGGGTGGTCCTCAGCCTCAGGGGTTGCCCGTTTAACTGCCAGCACGTGGATTCTGTGTGTCCCACCTTTTTGCAGTATGTACACACGGGCCGCTTGCGATCCCTATTGCGCCTCCCAGGATCCCTGGGGTGAGTCTCTTGGTATGGAGGTGGGAACGGCTTAGGAGGTGACAGGAACCCTTCTTCTGACATTATGGGTTTTTCCCATTCCTCCATTTTTCTGCACACCCTCTCTAGGCTTTTAGTGAGGTGATTTACTTGCTCTGTCAGCATGGCGATAGTATCGGTAGCTGTAGCTTGAACAGCTTGACCGGCCTCAGCTCGGTTAATGATAAGCGGTTTTGACCTGCAGGCTGATAACTCAGGTGGTGTGCTCAACTCTGTGGATACTGCTGACCCCAGAATTTTTATAGCCAGTTCTTTAAAATCCAGAAAGGTACTGCTGGGGTGTTGGGCTGACAGCATTTTTAATTGAGTCCTTATTTGCTCACTAGACACCCCTGTGATAAATTGTTCCCTCAGGGTCTGGTCCTGACTATCAGCCTCCCTGGGATCTATCTGGATTACAGCCCCCAAAGCCTCCTGAAGTGATAGGGCATAGTCACGGAGGGACTCACCGGGCTTCTGTTTCTTGCCAAAGAAGTGCATCTTTACCTCTGAGGCAGTCCTCGTTTCAAAAGTGGCCCTGAGGCGGGTGAATATCTGCTCCAGAGTACTCCTTTCAGCAGCAGGCCAGGATAATACCTCTCTGCGGGCAGCTCCCTCCAGTTGTGCTAGCAGGATTTCCATTTGCTGATGATCGGCATTTATGGGGTACAGTTTGAATAATGCCAGCAACTTTTCTTTAAAGTCTCTTAAGGTATGGGCCTCCCCTTTATAGCGGGGAAACCATGGGGCCCCAAAATAGTAAGGCATAGTAAAGGGCATCATGCTGGGGGCCATAGGAGGATTAGAAGCCGCAAGTTCTCCTGGTGCCGGCTGCTCGGCGACTCCCGGATCCGACATGTTAACTTATTACAATGTGGCCGCTGGTGACTAAAGGGGCCGGGACAATCCCCTTCCCTCCGGTTACAAGTTCTTACCGGTATCGCCGGGTTTGCGCAGGCCAAATCTCGAGAGACTCCGGACTTCCTGCGACCGCGGTGACGTAGAGGAAACAGGGCCGCGGCGGTGCGATGATGAAGAGGGGCGGGCTTTTCGGTGTCTTTGAAGGGATCCGCCCACGAAGGTCCTTAGCAGCGCGGGAAACTTTACTCCAGGCGGCCGGTGGCCATCTTGATCACCATTCCCTGACAGCAAGCAGGGTTGTTGAGGAGTTAATGAATTATAATCCACAACCACGATTTTCTTTTCCTGGGGGTAGCGCAACACAGCACAGCGCCTCCTATTTCTCCCAGGCACAATTGTAATCCACCGATTTGGGAATAAAGGGTACAGTCCTTCTAATACGGTGGTGGAATAGTTAAAGCACACAGTTCACACTTCTCTGCACTCCAGAAGCATGCGGATCCTGTTCGTGACGCCAAAAAGAGCGATGCAGTGTCCCAGGGGGGGTCAGTAGTGTAGCTATAGGTATGCTAGGCTTTGTAGTGCAGGGCAACCCACTAACCTGGGATTCACTGTCGTCTTCAATCTGGGTAGATACTGGAACAGGCAGTTCATAAATGTTCGTGACGCCAGTGCCAATTGAACGGTGACACGCCGTGTAATGTTATATAGAATAATGGAGTAACCACGTGATAGCCAACCAAAACTGGAACTTTACTGGAATTGTCAATAGTAATCAAGCATGGACATCATTGGAAGCGCAGTTCCATTGAAGACAGTTGGTTTGCATATGAAGACAGTGGTTTTACAAAAGTTACAGACAGGCCGGTTGTAGCAAGGTGGATTTCAGAGGGTTAAACACAGGAGTTACAGTACAGACGGCTTACACTCTATTCCTGACTGATCCTGAAAATATGGAACTTATTCTCCAAGGTCTGATGCCCTATCTCTGGCGTATCCTTGGGTATGTCCTTATCACGTACCTCCTCTGTTACTTTGAGTACCTCTTGCCTTATTAAGTTTGCCTCTGTCTTATTCTGGGTCTTCAGGCTGTTTAACTATGCCCTTCTTGCTTCTATGAATACGGGCTCAGGAGGGGAACCTTCTCCTCGGATCTGGAATCCGGTTACAGGGCTTACTCTACCCTCTCAGCACTGAGTCTAGAAACTTCTGCCTTCCTGAGCTAGGCCCTAGCCTATTTATACTGAACTGGGGGCTCCCTCTGCTGGCTGTGACAAGGATTGCCGGTAACCGGCCTGACTGGTTTAAAGGAAAATACACATTCCAATCTAGCAGTGTCGGGTAGGCTACCCGTATGCTGCATTAGACCAATAAAGACAGTAGCCAGGTGCAGAAGTGGTAACACTACTCTGGGGTGTAACAGTGTCACTATTACTATACACAGTCTAAAGTTGTGCACAGACTGAAGTCTGCTCCCTCCCCTTTAAGCTGTTGAGAGTGACATTCTTCAAATAGTGATACAACAGTCACTTCATTCGTGTGAGGTAGGGTGTAACCTAAGCCCAGGGCAAGAAAGCAGAAAGATCTCCACACTTGGATGAGGAAGAAGTCACAGCTTTATAGTGGACTCTCCAGGAGAATGTCAGGAAGAGATGGTCTACCACCTTTACCACCGTCTTATGAGGACCTGTTTCCACCCGGCCAGCAGTACGATGTGTATTGTATCTACAACGAGGCCTTTCAGATGGATTATTTACCACCACCTGACCTGGACAATGCTGGTGATGAGCCAACTATTCTCTCTGTGGAACCCATACCATTTCAAGACTTTCCCCATCCTCCCGACTACTGTGAACTGCCCCCGCCATACTCATTAGAAGATCAACTACCACCACTAAATCAACTACCACCATTAGATCAACTACCACCACTAGATCAACTGCCACCATTAGATCAACTACCACCACTAGAAGTGCCACCACCAGAAGATCTACCACCAGCACATGATCTACAGTACATGGTCTATCAAGCTACTGGAGATCCTGCTCAAAAGAAGACTTGTTTGATCTGCTCTGTGATTAGCTTCATCCTCTGCCCGCCACTTGGAATCTTTCCTCTGTTTTATTCTTTGAAGGTAACACCTACATGGAATGGCAATAGGCTAAAAAATGTAATAATCCTGGCAAAACAGTGCAACAAACTCACTCAAAGGGGTCATCATTAGGTTTTTGAGCCATCAGTACTGTTGATTCCTGCAAAAGGAACTGCAAGCAGCTTACTGAAGAACCCCTCTTAACCCTTATATGCAAGCTACCTGCATGCTCACTGTAGACGACAGCAGAACTCCACCTATTTCTCCCCCTGTATAAAGAGTGATTCCTGTAGAGAGTCCTATAGAGAGTCCTGTAGAGGGTCCTGTAGAGAGACCTGTAGAGAGCCCTGTAGAGAGTCCTGCAGAGAGTTCTGTAGAGGGTCCTGTAGAGAGTCCTGCAGAGAGTCCTGTAGAGGTTCCTGTAGGGAGTCCTGCAGAGAGTCTGCATCTAGGACAGATACGAAGATAGTACAGTTTCCCCACTACAAGCAGGGCAGCCGCTGTTCAGTGTCTTTGCCAAAAAAAGAGGTCTTCTGGCTGACAAAATCATAATAATAGAAGAACAATTAAAATAATAGAAGCACCGCTACATCAAATAACAGACATGAATGTCACCTGATGGACCGCACTGACTATGAGGCCTGATGCACATGACTGTATATATCTGCAAAATACCGATACCATCTATGTTCTCTCCACATATGTACAGTACAGACCAAAAGTTTGGACACACCTTCTCATTCAAAGAGTTTTCTTTATTTTCATGATTATGAAAATTGTAGATTCACACTGAAGGCATCAAAACTATGAATTAACACATGTGGAATTATATACATAACAAAAAAGTGTGAAACTGAAAATATGTCATATTCTAGGTTCTTCAAAGTAGCCACCTTTTACTTTGATTACTGCTTTGCACACTCTTGGCATTCTCTTGATGAGCTTCAAGAGGTAGTCACCTGAAATGGTCTTCCAACAGTCTTGAAGGAGTTCCCAGAGATGCTTAGCACTTGTTGGCCCTTTTGCCTTCACTCTGCGGTCCAGCTCACCCCAAACCATCTCGATTGGGTTCAGGTCCGGTGACTGTGGAGGCCAGGTCATCTGGCGCAGCACCCCATCACTCTCCTTCATGGTCAAATAGCCCTTACACAGCCTGGAGGTGTGTTTAGGGTCATTGTCCTGTTGAAAAATAAATTATGGTCCAACTAAACGCAAACCGGATGGAATAGCATGCCGCTGCAAGATGCTGTGGTAGCCATGCTGGTTCAGTATGACTTCAATTTTGAATAAATCCCCAACAGTGTCACCAGCAAAGCACCCCCACACATCACACCTCCTCCTCCATGCTTCACGGTGGGAACCAGGCATGTAGAGTCCATCCGTTCACCTTTTCTGCGTTGCACAAAGACACGGTGGTTGGAACCAAAGATCTCAAATTTAGACTCATCAGACCAAAGCGCAGATTTCCACGTGTCTAATGTCCATTCCTTGTGTTCTTTAGCCCAAACAAGTCTCTTCTGCTTGTTGCCTGTCCTTAGCAGTGGTTTCTTAGCAGATATTCTACCATGAAGGCCTGATTCACACAGTCTCCTCTTAACAGTTGTTCTAGAGATGTGTCTGCTGCTAGAACTCTGTGTGGCATTGACCTGGTCTCTAATCTGAGCTGCTGTTAACCTGCGATTTCTGAGGCTGGTGACTCGGATGAACTTATCCTCCGCAGCAGAGGTGACTCTTGGTCTTCCTTTCCTGGGGCGGTCTGCATGTGAGCCAGTTTCTTTGTAGCGCTTGATGGTTTTTGTGACTGCACTTGGGGACACTTTCAAAGTTTTCCCAATTTTTCGGACTGACTGACCTTCATTTCTTAAAGTAATGATGGTCACTCGTTTTTCTTTACTTAGCTGCTTTTTTCTTGCCATAATACAAATTCTAACAGTCTATTCAGTAGGACTATCAGCTGTGTATCCACCTGACTTCTCCACAATGCAACTGATGGTCCCAACCCCATTTATAAGGCAAGAAATACCACTTATTAAACCTGACAGGGCACACCTGTGAAGTGAAAACCATTTCAGGTGACTACTTCTTGAAGCACATCAAGAGAATGCCAAGAGTGTGCAAAGCAGTAATCAAAGCAAAAGGTGGCTACTTTGAAGAACCTAGAATATGACATATTTTCAGTTGTTTCACACTTTTTTGTTATGTATATAATTCCACATGTGTTAATTCATAGTTTTGATGCCTTCAGTGTGAATCTACAATTTTCATAGTCATGAAAATAAAGAAAACTCTTTGAATGAGAAGGTGTGTCCAAACTTTTGGTCTGTACTGTATGTCCGTAAGTCAATGGATCCACAAAAAAATTACGTTCTCTGTATCTTGTGGATCCACGGATTGCGGACGGTTGTGTGCATGATACGGTCATGTGCATGAGGTCTCATAGTCAGTGCGGTCCATCAGGTGTATATATAGAAAAAAACTCTAATACAATGTCTTTGCGAGTTCGGGTACTCGGATACGAACCCGGAATTTTTGACTGAAGTTCGGGTTCGGTGTTCGGGTAATTTTATTATTTTCCATTATAACATGGTTACAACGGAAAATAATATCATTCTTAAGACAGAATGCTAAGTAAAAGGTCCATTGAGGGGTTAAAAATAAATTAAAAAAACTCACCTCATCCACTTGATCGCACAGCTGGTATCCTCTGCTTTCTGCAGGACGATGAGCGCGGTGACGTCATTGCAGGTCCTTTTGCAGGTCCTGCAGAAAGAAGAGAGAAGAGGTGAATTTTTAAAAATATTTTTAATCCCTCAATGGCCATATCATTTAGCATTCTGTCTTAAGAATGCTATTATTTTTCATTATAACCATGTTATAACGGAAAATAATAAAGTGAAGTTCGGGTCCCCATTGACTTTAACCCCTTAGGGACCAGGCTGATTTTCACCTTAAGGACAAGGCCATTTTTTGCAAATCTGACCAGTGTCACTTTATGTGGTGATAACTTTAAAATGCTTTGACTTATCCAGACGAAATAGTTTTTTCGTCACATATTGTACTTCATGACACTGGTAAAATAGAGTCAAAAAAATTCATTTTTATTTATAAAAAAAGACCAAATTTGCACAAAATTTGGAAAAATTTGCAAATTCAAAGTTTTAATTTCTCTACTTATATAATACATAGTAATACCTACAAAAATAGGTATTAATTTACATTCCCTATATGTCTACCTCATGTTTGGATCATTTTGGAAATTACATTTTATTTTTTGGGGATGTTATAAGGCTTAGAAGTTTAGAAGCAAATCTTGAAATTTTTCTGAAATTTTCAAAAACCCACTTTTTAAGGACAAGTTTTAAGGACTTTGTGAGGCTTACATAACAGAAACCACCCAAAAATGACCCCATTCTAAGTTTTACACAATGATTTCATTTGTTTATAAAACAAAAATCATGTTTCAGTGTTTCCATAGTCCGAGAGCCATAGTTTTTTCAGTTTTTGGGCGATTATCTTGGGTAGGGTATTATTTTTGTGGGATGAGATTGCAGTTTAATTGGCACTATTTTGGGGTGTGTATCACTTTTTGATCGCTTGCTATTACACTTTTTGCGATGTAAGGTGACAAAAAATTGCTTTTTTACACCGTTTTTTTTTACAGTGTTTACCTGAGGGGTTAGATCATGTGATATTTTTATAGAGCAGGTTATTACGAATGCGGTGATACCTAATATGTATACTTTTTTTAAATTTATTTAAGTTTTACACAATGATTTCATTTTTGAAACAATAAAAATGATGTTTTAGTGTCTCCATATTCTGAGCCATAGTTTTTTATTTTTTGGGCGATTGTCTTAGGTAGGGGCCCATTTTTTGCAGGATGAGGTGACGGTTAGATTGGTACTGTATTGGTGGGCATACGCCTTTTTGATCGCTTGCTGTTGTACTTTTTGTGATGTAAGGTGACAAAAAAATGGTGTTCATCTGAGGGGTTAGGTCATGTGATATGTTTATATAGCCGGTCAATACGGAAGCGGCGATACCTAATATGTCTTTTTTTCCCTAATTTTTACCCATTTTTTTTATTTTATTTGGGGAAAATTAGATTTTTGTTTATTTTTACTTGAAATTTTTTTGGGGGAAAGCTTTATTTTTTCAACTTCATTTTACTTTATTTTTTGTCCTACTTTGGGACTTCAACTTTTGGGGGTCTAATCCCCTTTACAATGCATTCCAATAGTGTGTGTATTATTCATACAGGGGGCTGGGTCTCACAGGCTCGTCACCGGAAGGCAGCTGCCTTCCATGCCATCGGGTCCCCCTACAGCCGCATAGGTGCCCGATGGCACCGCCGTGACATTGAAAAGCAGCAAACCGCAGGTCTGAATTGACCTGCGGTTTGCGGCGATCGCCGACACAGGGGGGTCACAGGACCCCCCCACGCATTTTCCCTGGGTGCTTGCTCAATGATTTGAGCAGGCTCCTTGTTCCGATCACCGCCCGCTGGGCGGCGGTGATCGGAACTATACATGACGTACCAGTACGCCATGTGTCCTTAAGTAGAGGGACAAAATGCTGTACTGGTACGTCATGTGTCCGGAAGAGGTTAATGGAGTCCGGGTTCGGGGTCAAGTTCGGGTCCCAAACCCGAACTTTGACCTGAAGTGCAGCCAAACCCGGCGAACCCAAACTTCCACGGGTTTGCTGATCCCTACTTGGTATTTATAGAGATATAACTGTAGATTCCAGTACATTGTACAGCTGAATACATAATACATAGAGAAAATACTACTGAGGTATATCTTCCATTTGCTAACGTTGAGCCCTTCAATGCAAAAGTTTGAGGCAACTTTAAAGTAGAGACTTAATAAATGTTAAATGCCCAGGGGTGTCATCAACAGGGAAAAATAGGTTTTATATTTTTTTTTAAAATGATAAAACCAATGATGCCAATTAACACCACGTCACACCCCCAAACCATTCCCCCTTTTTCCAGTGTAAACTTGGCCAATGGGGACTGGCTGCTACCAGAGCAAAGGAAGAAGGACAGGCTGGTAAAACTACTGGCGCTATTGCAATGTGATAAAGTGATAGTGTGGCAGAGCACAAGCAGGTTCTGTCCCGCTCATTGGACAAATGGAAATCACGTGCTAAAATATAGTGACCACGATATCTGTATGGAACCGACTCCACCGAACCTCTAGCCTAATAATACTGCATCCCTCTATTGGACACAGGTGCACTGGGCTTCTCCCGTTGTTAGACATAGTGTATCATACATATACTATTCACTACGGACCCTTTGGGGGGAAATTATCATGAGGGCAGATTTGCATTGGAGGACTTTATGCCACATTTATCACGTCACATATTGTTTGATACATTTGTCTTATCCTTAATGCTCACACTTTTGTCTAGAAAAATTCCTCCATTTTTCCTACTCCACCCCCCTACTGGAGTGCGATTGTAACTTTTTCCCCCACATTTTAAAAAAGTCATATTGATAAATCTTGAGTAAAACTCATTAACATAACTAACCACACCCACTTCCCACCCATATTTCAAAACGGGACTGAGTGGGGAAAAATGTAAAAAGTTACAAAAACCTTATCGTGGATTTTTGAAGTCAGAATTCTGAAGTAAAGGCATGATAAATCAGGGCCTCTGCGTCTGGTGTAAATTGCCTAACCAATAACCAAATATATCAGTCAACAATTACAACTGTGCGCACAGTATTACTGGCGTATTTAAAGGACACTAAGCATAGTATTAGTATTCAAGTCCTGAAGTACAATAGTGATCCCACTGAGTCTGTACTTTGTAGGACCACCTTTTGCTGCAGGTCTTTTGGGGTCTGTCTCTAACAGCTTTGCACATCTAGAGGCTGACATTTTTGCCCATCCTTCTTTGCCAAATATCTCATGCTCAGTCAGACTGGATGGAAGCTTCTGAGAACAGCAATTTACAAGTCTTACCACAGATTCTCAATGGGATTTAGGTCTGGACCATGTTATACCGAGAATACACGACACACAGGTGGACTCTAATAATTAAGTGACTTCTGAAGGCAATTAGCCTCACTGGATATTATTTTGGAGTATCAGAGTACAGAGCGCTTAATACAAAATCTATCTATCTATCTATCTATCTATCTATCTATCTATCAACTATCTATTTATCTAATATATATCTATCTTTCTAATATCTATATAATATCTATCTATCTAATATATATCTATCGAATATCTATCTATCTATCAATCAATAAAGCTTTATTGGCAGGTCTAAAATAATACATTAGTATTGCCAAAGCATTTGGGAAAAAGGGGGTTGAGGAATGGGGACACAACCGGGGTCGGTGTATAGGAATCTGTGGCGTATCATGACTGGGGAGAAGGGGTGCTGACACACTCCTGGTCAGGGTATCGGAGTCTATGGCATATCAGGCTCCTCTCAGTTTGTGGCAGGCACTGATATATTGAGCTGCTATGTCCACACTGTTCTATTCCTTTCTCAGCAGGATGGGCAGTTTCTCTTTCTCCTCCATGGAGCTGAAGTCTGGGAGTAGATCAGGGAGTCTCCTAAAGTCGATGTCCCTCACTGCTGAGTATTTGGGACAGTATATCAGGAAGTCTGCCTCATCCTCCACCGCCTCCATGTGGCACTGCTGGCCCAGTCTGCTTTCTCTAGGCATGTAGCTCTGTCAATTTCGTCTGGATTCGACGGCCAGGCTATGGGCGCTCAGTCTGTAGCGGCTCAGGATTTTCCGCTCTCTGGGGTTCCCTAGTTTCTCCAGATATGGGGCCAGTTTGTAGTCTCTCTACAGGCTCTGGTACACCGTCAGCTTCTGGGATGCTCTCACCTCCTTCCTCCATTCACTGACGTATTCCTCTTGTCTCTTGTTTACTGTGTTCCTGATCCTGGCTTTTGTGAGGTGGTGTGGGGTGATTTTCTGGTCAGGCTGGGTTTCAGTAAGTTGACTTTGGGGCTTTTCCTTGCCTGAGATTCCTTGGTGTAGCAATGCTTTATAGTGATGGGAGCCTTCACTACTACCATGTAGATGGCCCCAGAATGATAGCACCCTCTTCTGGATTGTAAAGTGTAGAGAGAATCTGCCCAGCTTTCCTCGACAGGCACTGTTAGAGGTGCTCCGATGGACCTGGAGGAGATGCTTACAGAATTCCAGGTGCAATATTTCTGTTGTGCTGGAATCCCATCTCGACCAGTTGGGGTACGTGTGAGGGCCCCAGACTTCACTGCCATACAGAAGGATTAGTGCAATGATAGAGTCAAAGATTTTAAGCCAGACCCTCATGGGTGCTTTGAGGTGGTACAGTCATCTTCTGATGTTGTAGAAGGTCTTGCATGCTTTGTCTTTCAACTCCTCAATGGCTGATTTGAAGCTCCCAGTTTGGTAAATTATCAGGCCCAGGTAGGTGTACCTGTTGGTTGCTGTAAGAGGGTTGTTGTCTAGCGTGAAGGTAGGGGTCCAGGCTGACTTTGTTTTCCTTCTCTGGAACACCATAGTGTTGTTTTTTTTTTTAATTGATGGGAAGGGCCCATGTGGTGCTGAATTTCTCCAGAATGACTAGCTGGTCTTGGAGACCTTTCTCAGTTGGTGATAGTAAGAGAAGGTCATCCGCATACAGGAGAAATTTCACCTCAGTGTCATGGATGATGAGACCTGGTGTTGAGGAGGACTCCAGAGCTGCTGCCAGCTCGTTGATGTAATGTTAAAGAGAATTGGACTGAGACTACAGCCCTGTCTGACTCCTCGGCTCTGCTGGAAGTAATCTGTTCTTTTCCCATTTACCTTCACGCTGCATCGGTTATTAGTGTAGGAGCTTTTGATGACGTTGTATGTCTTTCCTCCTATTCTGCTCTCTAATAGCTTCAGGAGCAGTCCTGGGTGCCACACCAAGTCAAAGGCCTTTTTGAAGTCCATGAAATAAGCATATATCTTTCCCTGCTTTGTGTTGTGGTACAGGGTGTAGACGTGGTCTGTGGTGCAGTCGTTTGGCATGAACCCTGCTTGGCTTTTACTGAGTACATTGTGATGGGTTAGAAAGCCGAGGATTCTCTGGTTCAGGATACTGTTAAATAGTTTCCCCAGATTGCTGCTGACACATATCCCTTGGTAGTTGGCCGGGTCATACCTGTCCCCGCTCTTGTATATTGGGGTTATGACGCCTTGGTTCCAGGCCTGGGGGAAGTAGCCAGCGCTCAGCACAATGTTGTACAGTTTTGCTATGGCTGTCTGTTTTGCTGGTGGGCTGTACTTAATCATTTCGGGGTGAGATGCCCTCTGTGCGACTGGCTTTCTTACCTCTTATGGTTGATATTCTCTCTGATATCTCCTGCAGTGTTATGGGTGAGTCTAGAGGGTTTTGGAAATCTTTAAGTATCTCTTCCATGTTCTTCAGTTTTGACCTTATTTGTTCTTGGTCTGGGTTACAATCTTCTTTTGGAATGTCTCTGTAGAGGTCTCTGAAATACTGGAGCCAGATGTTGCCGTTCTGAATATGGAGGTTGTTTTTCTTCTCATTTGTGCCCAGGTGGTTCCATAGTTCCCAGAAGGAGTTATCTTGGAGGGCATCTTGAAGCTGTGTAACTTTGGTTGAGGTATATTCTTGCTTTTTCCTTCTGAGGATTGCTTTGTATTGCCTCTGCGTTGTGTCATAGACTTCCCGTAGGTTGGTGTTGTTGGGATCTCTATGCTTTTTATTTGAGGCCGATCTTAAGGTTTTCTGTACAGCTCTGCACTCCTCATCAAACCAAGTGTTGGGGTTATCATCTTTTGGCTTCAGGTGGCTATACTTTTTCAGGTCAGCCATTTCTGCCATGGTGTAAAATATATTAAGATCTCTTACAGCTTGATCTATCTATCTATCTATCTATCTATCTAATATCTATCTTTCTAATATCTATCTTTCTAATATCTATCTAACATCTATCTATCTAATATCTATCTATACATCTATCTAATATCTATGTATATATCTATCTAATATCTATCTATCTAATATATATCTATAATGTATCTATCTATCTAAATAATATTTATCTATAATTTATCTATCAATCTATCTAATATCTATCTATTTATCTATCTAATACCTATCTAATATCTATCTATAATCTATCTATCTATCTATCTATCTATCTGTCTATATTTCACTTTTAGCTCTTAAACATAGATCACCATAATAAATGGTGAAGATTGCAGCATGTTAGAAATTTCTCCAAGTGTCGCAGGATCTGTTCCAGTTGCCACGACTTGCAACTTTGTTAGACCACAAAACTGACATATCTGATTTGATATATATCCCCCATTTTGCTTATTTCACAGATCTATAGAGGAGATGTCGTCACAGTAAAATCTTACAACAAGCTCTGGAACTTGAACTACCTTATTATAAACATTGCTGCTTTGTTTTACATTCTTTTTTGTGGCATTGGAATCCCAATAATTTTAAGCAGACCCAAGTCTTACATTTACACTGGATCCTTTACTACGCATTCTAGTTATTTTGGTGATTGTTGTTGATTACTTCAGCAACCATTTTAAGAACACAAAGACTACGGAAAGAAGATCTTCGACTCTGCAGAGAATGTTACATATTAAATCAGCAGTTTGTGCTCCAGAGCTGCATTTTCTCCTGCACATGTTATCAGAACGGACACTTATTTTGGAATTATGGAACTAAATATTCATCACCCGATATTTCCTGCCTCCTCGTCTGCTGTAAATGACTCCCACAGTCACGTCTCTAAACCTTTTCTGCCTTCTGTGATTTAGTAGTTAAGGATGTCCACATGAAATTCTAGGAAAACATGAGTGTTAGGCCTCATGCACATGGCTGTAGCCTCTTTTGTGGTCTGCAAATTGTGGACAGAAACTGAGCTGTAAATGTCCACATGTCTGCCCGCGGGAGTCTAGAGAGGAAGCGATTGTCCTAGCTAGGAGTATGCAGCACCTGCAACACTTACACTTTACTTGTCACCTGGCTATATACAGCTGACTGAAATACATTATTGTATGTCTCTGATTCCGACTCTTTCAAGTTTTCCTCTATACACAGAATAGGAATAACTATTAGATGGTTGGGGGTCCTACCGCTGAGATCCCACCGTTCACGAGAATGGGGCCTTGTCCATCCTGCACCCCCCTGAACTAAACGGATGCACATGTATGCAGCCGCTCCATTCATTTCTTTTTTTTTATTATCAACAATTTTTTATTGATTTTTTGTTATCAAATTAAAGAGACATGAAAAAAGAATACTTCACAGTACAAGAAGCAACTGTCATATCCTGACGCAGCAGGGGAGATGCATGTACAAACAGTGTCATTGTTATACAAAGAAAATGTGCGGAAATTCAGTTTGAGATAATGGTAGTATAACTGCAAATCAGTAGATTAATAGAAGTCAAGCTGGTATGAGACCCATTGGACAAACAGAAAGCAACCTATTTCTATTTAGAGAGGGACGATTTAAGAGAAGTTTCTGTGTCTCCTCCAAGCCGACCAAGTCGTGAGGAATTTCTTTCTGGTACCCAACTCCCAATTAGACAGCTCCTCAAGGTGATAAATTTGATCGACCTTGTTTGTCCATTGTTCAATTGAGGGGATTTAGTCAGAACGCCATTTGGTGGGAATTAGGAGACGGGCCGCAGATAAAAGGTGTAAAAGTAGCCCATGACTTTTATCATATTTGAATATATCTAGAGATATAAGGGCGATTTCAGGCGTGCATGGGGCAGAGGAACCACATACAGAGTTACTGACGCGGAATACCTGGTTCCACCAACTTAATAAGGGAGGACAGTTCCACCAAATGTGGATGAAAGTGCCTTTGTCTAAACCACATCTCCAGCACGAGTCTGGTACGTCAGGGTACATGAGAGCCACCTTGTCAGGAGTTCTGTACCATCTGGACAAAATTTTGTAACCATTCTCCTGCACCCGGACGCACCTTGAGGACCTATGAGGGGTGATCAGCAGGGAATTAACTTCCATATCAGAAAATTGCTTACCCAAATCTTTTTCCCATAATCCTATGTATGAGGGCTTAACTCTCATGCGAGGCTGAATGAGCTTTTTGTAAAGGAAGGAGATTAGTTTGGGGGGGCAAGTAGTAGAGGAAATCAATTTCTCAAACCATCCAGACGTATGGTTCGTGGGGGTAGATTTGGAGTATCTAAGTAACTCTCCTTTAAGGTAATTAAGAGCAAGAAAATTGGCGGGCAGTATACCGCTTGTGGAGGCTAGAGTAGATTCAGGGGGAACACAGCCATCGCTATCCAGTAGCTCAGATATGGGAGTACATGAGAACCTAAGCTGGGAAGGGATAGAGGATTTTACTTCTCCAGGGGCGAGTGAATATATATCTTTAATTTGAAGGAGGGGAGATAAAGGTAATTGGTCAACGTAGTTGGAAGAGAACCACTTCCACACATTGATAGTGGACCTTATTAGAGGGTTGGTCATATGGGAAAGAGGAGATAGTGGCTTGTCTGAGAGTAAGAGGGATCTAGTGGAAGAGGTAAAATTAGAATTTTCAATATGGAGCCATGTTTTATGTGTAGGAGAACGTAACCAGTCGATCACTCTACAAAGGTGTATCGCCTTCATGTATAGTTCGGGGTCGGGAAGGCCTATACCCCCTAGATGTTTCGGTCTGACGAGGGAGGAAAGTGAGATTCTGGGCTTTTTCTTATCCCATAAGAACTGCCGTATTAGTGCATTCAATTTATTGAAAAAAGAGCGTGGGATCGTGATAGGGAGAACCTGGAGGAGGTAAGTCAGTCTTGGGATGACCAATGACATTACAATATTTTTTCTTCCAAACCAAGAGAGGAAATGTTTTTCTAGTGAGTCCAATTGAGCGGCCATAGACTTCAAAAGGGGGGTATACTTCAAATGAAACAAGTCTGGCAAATGAGCATTAATCTTAATTCCTAAATAAGTTATGAGTTGGGTCGTCCAATTAAATGGGGAATTAGCTTGGAGTTTTTTAACGGACACGGGGGATAAGCCAATATGTAAGATCTGAGACTTTTGGGGGTTGACCTTAAAGTTAGAGAATGAACTAAAGACATCTAGTGTATGGAGTATTTTGGTCATGGAGGTATTGGGGTTAGTGGTTAGGATCAAGAGATCATCCGCAAAAGCGGCCAATTTATATTCTTGCGAACCGATCTTTAACCCTTTGATGGATTTCTCTTGCCTAAGTGCTTGCATAAGGGTTTCCATAACTAGAACGAAAATAAGGGGGGAGAGGGGGCAACCTTGGCGAGTGCCATTCTTAATCTGGAAGCTATTTGAAGTATGGTTATTCACCAGGACCGACACGGAAGCATTTGAGTACATTGCAAAGATAGCATGAATATAAGACTCAGGAAATCCAAATTTCTGTAGCGTAAGCTTAATATAGGACCAGTCAATGCGGTCGAATGCCTTTTCCGCGTCGGTACCTAGAAGAACTAGGGGTAGTTTTTTACTGGAGGCGTAATATAGGGCGTTCAAAATCTTAGTAGTGTTGTCCTTTCCTTCCCTTCCTTTGACAAACCCCACTTGGTCAGGATGTATCAAAGCAGGAAGGATAAGTTGTATTCTGGTTGCTAAAATTTTTGCTAACAATTTTAAGTCTGTGTTTAGGAGGGATATTGGGCGATAGTTAGCACAGTTAGTAAGATCTTTTCCCTCCTTAGGAATGATCGAGATCACAGCTCTCGTCATGTCTGAGGAAAGGGGAAAGTTTAGGAGAGTTTGGTTGCAGACCCGAAGGAGAAAGGGGGCTAATGTATTATGAAAAATTGAATAGTAATAGTCGGGAGACCGTCAGGGCCGGGACATTTATTCTTTGGAGAGGATTTTAGGGCCTTGGAAAGCTCCGCAGGGTCAAAGGGCTTTGAAAGGTCTTCCCTCTGGGACAAGGTCAGAGAGGGTAATTTAAGAGTATCTAAGAAAGAGTTAGGGTGACGAAGTTATCCAATGGCTGACATATTGTCAGAGGGGGGGGGGGGGGGTAGATTATAAAGGTCTTTGTAGAAAAGGTGGAATTGCTCCGCAATGGATTCAGGTGAATAGAGTTGGTTTCCTTGGGGGGATTTAATAGAGGCTACATACCTAGCATTTTTTCTTTTTTTAATACGGTTCATAAGGAATCTTGAGGCTTTATTGCCGTGGGCATATAATTTTTGTTGAGAGGAGAGGTAATATTTAGCTGATTTTTTATTTAAGATATTTTTCAGCTCAGATCTAAGAGCTGATAGTTCAATGAGTTGTTGGGGGTCTAAAGACTGTTTATGCAGGTTTTCTAAGGTATGGATGCGGTCTAAAAGGGATGAAAAGTATTTGTCAGCTAATTTTTTTAAGTGGGAGCACTTGCTTATGAACTGTCCGCGTATAAAAGCTTTGTGGGCATCCCATAGCGTCTGTGCGGAAATTTCAGGGGAGTCATTGGACTTGAAGTATTGCTCTAAAAGGGAGGTGAAAAAGGAAACGTGGCTAGGGTCGCTCAATATAGACTCATTAAGTCTCCAACTGGAGAACTTACCAGATCCAGGTTGAGGGTGGAAGGAGCAGAAGATTGGAGAGTGGTCTGAAATGGTAATGTTTCCAATCTGGGGGTCAGAGGATTGATGCAAGAAGTCTTTAGGCACGAAGATGTAATCGATTCTGCTGTAGGACTGGGAAGGAGGCGAATAGAAGGTGTAATCAATACCTGTTGGATTCATACATCTCCATACATCAATCAAACCCATATCACGTATTTTACTCTTTACTTTTTTTAGTAGTTTACCCGAAGTAGATGACCTCTTGGATGAAGTGTCTGAGATCGGGTGTAAGGCTAAGTTCAGGTCCCCAGCTAGGATAAGTGTTCCTTCTCTAATATTTTCTACGATGGAAAGTACCTTTAAGAGCCAAGGGACTTGGTCATAGTTTGGGGTATATACATTAACTAAAGTGAACATTTTATGTCCAATAAGACCTTTTAAGATAATATATCTTCCCTCGGTGTCCGCAGTATGGGAGGAGTATTGGAAAGGGAAGTTCTTTTTTATGCCAATGCTGACTCCCCTGGAGGCCGCTCCATCAGAACCGGAATGATACCAATCAGGGAATCTAGAATAGGAGAGATCAGGGTATTTTCCTTGTTTATAGTGGGTTTCCTGGAGAAAGATAATGGAGCACCTCTCCTTCCAGAGAAGGGAAAAGATCTGTGATCGTTTAGAGGGTGATCTCAATCCTTTCACATTGAAGGATGCGAGTTTAAAATCCGTCATATTGGATTAAGTGTGGAGGTATGGGCAAAAGGAGTTACGCTATGATTTTTGGCATCAGAGACGGAGAAGCAGGTGTGATTGGCAGCCTCAAGAGGAGTCAGGACCCAGAACAGCACAACACCAAGAACATCTGTACAGTGCATCAATACCCCTTGACTGTGGAATAGCAGTAAAAAGAGAATTTCAAACATAAAACAAAAACAAAAACTAAAACTAAAACAGGGTCGCGTTTGGGCAACCAACATTGATGTGAAATATAATTGACACTTGTCAATTAGATATTTAACTATTAGAGGAGAGGGGGGAAAAGAGGTTATAACCCCATATATAGCGACCTGCTAAAGGACGACATAGTGTGTGATAATGAGACCATTGGTGTTAAGCGAAAAAGGAGGGGGGAGTGAGGGGGGAAAAAGGGGGAAAGGGAAAAGGATGGGAAAAGGGGGAGAAGGGAGGGAGATGGAGAGAATAAGTGGTGATACAGGAGGATAAAGAGGGAGAGAGGAGAGAAAGGAAAGGAGGAGGACAGGAGAAGTCACGGACAGAAGAGACATGAAGATAATGGCATTAATTGTCCTTCAGACATTAAGAGGTGGACCATGCAATTCTCTTAGGCGTCAGGGGACTGCTTCTTCTCTTTGCTCTCTGCTGTTTAGGGGTGCCTGCTCTTTCCCAGGGAGCAATCTTCGGTAATTCCGGAAGAGAGGTAATATCAGAAACAGAGTCCCAGCAGGCTATATCAAGAGGAGGGACATCTGAGGTTGAGAGAAAATCTTGCAGGTCTGCATATGACGAGATTCTGATGAATTTCTCTGCATAGCTGAACGATAGCCCAAATGGAAAAGTCCATCTATAAAGGATCCGTTTCTCACGCAGCAAGTCAGTGAGGGGTTTGAGAGTTTTCCTCTTCTGGAGTGTGACAGGGGCTAAGTCCTGAAAGATTGAGATAGGAATGTTGCTATAGGTGACGGTTTTCGCCAGTCTTGCGGCAGTGAGAATTCGTTCTTTGTCGGCGAAATTCAGGAAGCGTCAAATTACGTCTCTTGGAGGCTCGTTACCTTTTGGTTTGGGCCTAAGAGCTCTATGCGCTCTTTCAATCAATATGGATGAAGGACCATCACCTCCCAGAAGTGAAGCTGCGATGGACAGAATCGCTGGTATGATTTCGTCATTAGAGACACACTCTGGGAGCCCTCTAAAACGCAGATTGTTCCTGCGTCCACGATTTTCCTGGTCTTCCAGGTTGTTATAGAGGGCATTGATATGCGATTGGCACATGGTGAGAGATTGGGCGATCGCAGTACTGTGCTCAATTATAGCAGCCTGTGTTGTTTCCAGGGTTTCTACCCTGTGGCCTACATGTTGGATCTCCTGTGTGAGACCAGATATTTCCTGCCGCAGAGGCAGTAAAGCTTCGGCCAGCGCTTGCTTTATAAATTTTCTGGACACAGGTAGTGCCCGAGGGGATCCCATTTCCCCTGCTTCACTTTCCACCTCTGACTGACCTTCCTCGCCGCCATCGGAGATGCGTTCACTCGGCGGCGCCATCTTGGAATCTTTAGTCCCTGGAGCAGCAGCTTGCTTTTTAAGGTATTTGGCCATACCTGAGTTGGGATTAGGCGCTTTGGGGATGGCACCTGGGTCGAGGGGTCTCTGTCCTCCGATCTTGACCATGTTAGGAGGTCTTAGAAGCTTGCGATAGCTGCGTTCTCAGCAGGTCTGTGTACGGAGCTCAGACAGAAGCGGCCATTCGGATCAGGCGCAGGCTCCGCCCCCCGCTCCATTCATTTCTAAGTGAGTTACGGAGATAGGCGAGTACAGCGCTCGGCTATCCCTGGAATTCCCACAGAAATGAAAGGAGTGGCTGCGCGTAGTTCGACCGGCCGATCTGTTCATAGGGGGCTATAGGGGGAAACAACTGGATTACCCCTATAATTAATAGCAGGCCTCAACTCTATACAGAGGTATCCATAAAATAAAATAAAACATGTACTGCACAATGTATGTTTTTATAACATGGGCAC
Organism: Bufo gargarizans; assembly: GCF_014858855.1. Lineage (NCBI taxonomy): Eukaryota > Metazoa > Chordata > Amphibia > Anura > Bufonidae > Bufo > Bufo gargarizans. The sequence goes on along the minus strand of NC_058080.1, from coordinate 375,037,335 downwards.
CTACAGTATGGCTGATGGATGTCACAAAATGTATGCGCCTGAGGAGCCCTCCGATAGACATTGCCGATCACTGTAAAAACAAAAAGGAGTTCAGTCATGTTTTTATGTTTATTCTTGTAACAGCTAGTAATAAAAATAAAAATGTATATATTAATAAAAGGATGAAACATTAATATACTATTCATGTATCAGTAATATTTATGATGTATTTACTTAAAAATATAATAAAATTGCAATAAAAGCAATTATTATTTTTTTAATTGTGTTATGATTTATTTTTCATCTTCTATATTATGTTATGCGAAGTTCATTAATATTTATCATGTTACCATTATTTGTGCAATTTTTTGCTTTATTGTAATGTTTAGTATTATTTGATTAGCTTTATTTTCTTTTTAGTTATTACTATTATTATTATTTATTAATTATTTTATTAATTATTTGTTTAGGGTGAGAAAGTGGCCCTATCTGAAACATCGGAGGACACGGGCGATCTACTACCTGCCCATAGCACCCAAGTGCTGTAGATCCCTCTTGCAGGCTGATTGTCTCATCGTTGTACCCTATAGTCCCCCATGAAAAGGGAATGGAGGCAGATTTCAATATGGAGGCGGAACAAAGGGACTTCAATTTTGGGGAGGGTGACTTCTTGCTCCAGGAAACAGGTGTAACAATGAGGATAAAATGTATGCACAATTTCACTAACTTCTCACCCGAAAGACTTGGTGGTGCTATACTGATGACTGTCTCCTTTTTGGGGATTTCAGTATAAGGAGTCTAGAAGATATTTTTTAAAACCTAAAATAAAAATAATTTTTGAGATGGGGGGTGTCAGCCGTCCTGGGAGATCAGTAAAGATTATTAGAAGGAACTGCACATTACAAGAGGATTTTGACCAATGGAGAGAATTTGTAAAGAGAAGATTTAAAGGGAGTCTGTCAGCTGAGAACCCAAGCACAGCGACTGGTAGGGCCAGACCCACGAGGCGCACCGCTGTGCCGTCCTGTTAGCCGCTCCTTTCCTCTTGTGATCGACAGGACCAGGCTCACGTCTGGTCCCGTAATCATGCACAAGCTCCATGTGCCAGATTTCTGTTCCATGCCCAGGACAGCCCAGGAATAGAGAGAAGAGCTGTACTGCGCATGTGACAGAATCCAGGTGCATTCAACTTTCTTTTCATTTTTTCAGGAAAGTTAATTTAAGTATTTTCCCCAGAAACCCAAAGATATCAAATTACCTTTCCAGCAGAGGTAAAATATGCAAATTGGCAGATATTTTTTTCTCATAAACCAAGAGCAGTGTTGCCTGGCTTACAATACTCCTCATGCATACTAGGCACTCTCTATAATGAGAAAGGAATTACAGGGATTTCATTAGAATCTGAATTTTTGGGAAAATCCTGGATAAATTCAGAATCTGTAGAATTGATTTGCTCATCTCTACTCCTAATATATCCCACCCTCCACAGGCAACACTGTAACTAGATAATCAGTTCACTTCACCTGTCAGTGGTCTTAAAGGGGTATGACCATTTTGTCAAGTGATGATACATTGTACCACTTCTGGACCCCCACTTATCATGGGTATAAAGAGGCCACGGTGCTGATTTAGTGTTACATCGTTTTCCCAGCTCAGCGACGCCCCTAGAGAAAATGATATAAAAGTTGCGCTTGTGGTTCCCACTGTGTTGCGGCTTCCCATGCAGAACACGCTGCGGATACTTTCCTGAGAGGGATATGGCTGGTTACAATAGACTTACAGATGATACAGTGAAAGCATAAAAAAACACTGCACAGAAAAAAAAGACGAGAAAGGGCGAAGCTTTTCTGAAGAGCTGATAATTCTAGATTATGGAAACAAGACAAACTCTCCATCGTCATCGTCTTTTCAGAAATGTGGACATTCAGGAAGTAAGTGACGATAAACTCTGTGACAGGACAAGGTCTTACACAATCATGAAATACGTCAAAAAACATTGCCCCCCAAAAAAATACATTTCCATTAGTACACCACAGCAGAATATGTCCCCTGCAGACACCCATTAGGGGGCAGCAGAAAATTGTGAGGTTCTCCAGCTTAAAGAGGTTGTCCACCTCTTGGCCAGACCTTCCCCTTCCCACCTGGCTGGACCACTTTTGGCTCGTTCGGGCCCCCCGCTGCCGCTCTGTTGTCCCACCTTTCAACATCTAGTTTGATGTTGTTCATGTACCGCAGCGGTGACGTGTCCCACGTGTGTCACGTGACCCATTGACAGACTGCATGAGGGAAGCATCTCCACTACAGCCAACCATTGCAGTGGCACATGTGATGGTGACAGGCTGGACCACAGCACAGCAGCGGGGGACCGATGGAACTGGAACCTGGCGGTGGAGAGCAGGTAAATATGCTTCACTTCCCAGGTCGGGACAAGTGGAGGGGTTAGGCTGAAAGGCAGGTGGACCAGCCATTTAAGGGTAGAAATCTAGCAGACCTGTAAATACAGTTCTCGATGTGACTGCAGTACGAGATACATTAAGGGCTATGGACACCTTAGTGATTTTTTTTATTATTATTATTATTGCATTCTACTCATTTTGGGCTAAGAATCTTTTTTTCAATTAGTCTTTTTAAAAATGTGCAGCAGTTATTATACTACAGGGGTTAATTGAGAGCGTATATTCAGACTGTCAGTTGACTGTCAGTTCACATGAGCTGTCAGATGACGGGATTCATTAGAAACACAGAACACTGCTGCTCTGCAAATACATAGATTACACTGTTATACTGGGAAAGTGGTTTCAAAATTTTTAATAAAAAACAATTGACAAAATGATTTTTAGCCCAAAATAAGTAGAATGCGATAATAAATAAAAATTCCCTCTGAAGGTGTCCATAGCCTTTAAATCAATTAGGGTATTTGCAGAATTATTCTGCAGTTTATGTAGATTTATGTTATAATGTGTTATTAAAACTGTCTTTAATTGCATAGGACTAATGTATAATATAGGACTGCCGGTATGCGAGAAGTCCCTTGGAATCACTTGGTAGCAGACAAAGTCAAAACCATATGGAAATTACAGATGGGGGCGCTGTTGCATTGAAGTTTAAGGAGAGAATAAAAATGGTGAGAAGTGGTACTGCAAGTCACTATTGGGGCTGTGCCTGTTTTGGGCCTTACTGACCAAGAGTTTTTGGTTTAGTTTTTTTCATTTTTTCATCGTCACCTTCTGTCTATGTAGTTGTATGAGGGCTTGTTTTTTGTGGGACAAGTTGTAGTTTTTCACATAACTTACTGATTAATGGCTCATTCACACGACCGTGTGAAGCCCGTGCCCGTGCTGCGGACCGCATATTGCGGTCCGCAATGCACGGGCACCCACCATGTGCCAGCCACATGGGGATCACTGCCCCATTCACTTGAATGGGTCCGCGATCCCTCCGTTCCGCAAAAAGATAGAGCATGTTCTATCTTTTTGCGGTGCGGGGGCACGGAACGGAACTGCAGAAAGCACCCTGTAGTGCTTCCGTAGTGTTCCGTTCCATGATTTCGTTCTACATCTCCGGATTTGCGGACCCATTGAAATGAATGGGTCCGCATCCGTGATACGGAATGGCCACGGAAGGGTGCCCGTGTGTTGCGGCAACGCAAATGCAAGCCGCAATACGGGCACCGGCTTTACACGGTCGTGTGATTGAGCCCTAACTGTTATTAACAGATGGGAAAAAACAGCAATACTGCCACAGAGTTTTTACGTTATGAATTTTGCAGCATTCATTTTTGACATAAATAACATGATGACTTTATTCTCTGGGCCATTACGATTACAGCAACACCAAATACATATAGTTTTTTTTAACGTTTTATAACTTACGTGCAATGAAAACCCTTTTTTTTTAAAAGAAGAAAATCTTTTTGCATTAATATATCCCAAGACCCATAACTTTTATATTTTTCTTTCTACAGAACTGGGTGCGGGCCTGATTTTTGCGGGATGACTTTTAGTTTTCATTGGCATCATTTTGAGGTACATAACACTTTTGATCGCTTTTTATTACATTTTTTTTGGTGGTGACTAAGTAAAAAGCAGCATTTCTGGCATTTTTTTTGTTGTTTTATTTTTTTTACGGCGTTCACCATATGGGATATTTTGCATATTTGTGTAGTGCGAGTCTTATGGATGTGGCGATACCAAACATATGGGGGAGATTTTGATCTCCAATTTTTCCATTGAAATATGTTTTAAACATAGTTATAGTCTCACAAGGGGACTATACCAAGTGACCTTTTGATCGCTTTTAAAATACAATGCACTATTCCTATAGGGCATTGCATTTTAATACTGACATTGACCAGGCGCAGCCTGCTGGGGAACGCTTGGGGCAGGCTTGGGGCCTATACCAGGTCCCAGCCTATTTATACACAAATCTCATTTGTGGAGTGGTGAGGGGATACAGATGGAGTCCGCTCCCTCTGTAACCACTTAAATACGGCGGGCACCATTGCCTGCGGCATGTAAGGGTTTGAACAGCGACGGTCCAGACTCCATTCTCATCTATAACCAGAACCCTAAAACCCAACTGGACCAATGCAAATGAGTTTGTTACAATGTATCAGTGTGGATAAGAAGTATCAGCCTGAAGTCCAAGATGGAGGAAAGATTTGTGATGCTCCTTGTTTGATGATTTCTGTACTGAGTTATTGTAATATGTCCAAGAATAGAGTAGGAGGATAGGCTGTTTTCATTCACTGACCGCAATCAGAGAGATATTATGATTTATTATTCGAAAGTCACAGAACATTCCTCTGGGGCATTTCAAGACCAAAGCAGTAACATATCCTGTTAAACTTGCTCTTCGGGTTGTGTGGTGGATTACTATGTATTAACCACGTGCGTCTCAAATCTGTCAATTACCCACGTGGGGTTTTGAGAGGTTTGTGTATTGCATCCTGGTATGGGCAGAGGCCGCACATGGCATCTACAAGCCTTATTATCCTATTTTTGAACGACTGGTGATAAATACCTGTTTCCCGCCTGCTATATATACTGTATTATTGTAAATTTATTTGATATTCTTTTCTCTTTTGGATCCGAGGTTGTGTGTTGTGCCACTGGATTCATGCAGTATGGGAGGCAAATCTAGCCAAAAATAAAATAGCAAAAAAAATAAATTCAGATAACTTTGTGACATTCCTTTTTCCATGTGTGAAAATGTCATGACAAAATTAAAAATAAAAATAAATCACTTAATTTGCTATTTCATTTTTCACTCAATTTGCATCGTTGCATCCCAAGATCCATAACTTTTTTATTTTTCTTTCTACTGAGCTGGGTGAGGGCCTGATTTTGCGGGATGACTTTTAGTTTTCAGTGGCATCATTTTGGGGTACATGACACTTTTTGATTGCTTTTTATTCAAATTTTTTGGGTGGGAACTAAGCAAAAAGCAGCATTTCTGGCATTCCTTTTTTTTACGGCGTTCACTGTATGGGATATTTTGCATGATATTTGTGTATTGAGGTCATTATGGGCATGGCAATACCAAATATGTGGAGGAGATTTTTATTTTATTTTTTGCAATTTTTGCCATTGAAAAGCCTTTTTTAAATAGAAAAAAGCATATTTTTTATCGGATTTTTTTTCATATTCATTACCATACTAGTATTTCACAGTCATGTCTAAAATTAAAAAACTAAATGAGAAAAGAAAACTCAAACTTCACTTTGGCTTTGTTATATTCCCAAGAACTAAAATGAAAATGCAAAATGTAACTTTTCCTTTCTAACTGTGATAAGCCACTGCTATGACCAAAGGCCCCCGCTTGCATCATGTGACCAGCTGACATGAATTAAGGGGGGGCAGGTGACTGCTGCGGCCAGCCATTGGCTGCAGGGGTGTCATATCGGATGCAGAGGCAGTCAAGGCTGGGGAGAGAAGGAGCTGAGACCCAGCAGTGGGTAGGTTCCCTTGTGTAGCTCCGGCTAGGATGATAGTTTTCCAACCCCCCATCAGCCCCAGATGGCCAATCCCTTTAAAGCCTGCTCTGGGATTTTTCTGTATTAGTTACTGAGGTTTAATCCTGGTGTGCAGCTTACTGTGTGCATTCACTAAGTTTTCTTCCTTATACTGTGTTTGACCTTAGGCCATTATAGTACAACTTCTTGATCTGTCCCATCCCCTTGCTGGCAGCTACCCAGCGAACTTTCATAGGATATCATTAGAGATGAGCAAAGTTTTGCAAAATTCGATTCTGCTACTTTCGCCAAATTTTACAAAAAAAATCAGCTTTTTGACGAATTACTTTGTCACGAAGCACATTCTTTATAAGTAGTGGGCGCAATGCCAGGGAGCCATGATTGCACCGTCATGATATCCCTCAGATGCCGCGCTCATACATGATTTAGGCATCTGATATACATAAAAGTGTGTAAAAAAATAAAGAAATAATTACTTACCTGATCCATTTGCTTGTGACGGGCCGGCCACCACTATCTTGCTTGAAGGTCTGGCGTGTAATCTTTTGCGGCCCGAGATGACGTCATCACAGCACACAGGATTTAGGCCGAGATCTTCAAGCAAGGTGGTGGCGGCCGGCCCATCGCAAGCAAATAGATGAGGTAAGTATTATTTTTTTTAGTTTTTTTTTACACTATTTCAGGTTAAATCGATTCACTACCACGAAGCACAAGGAAATTCGGCTTTGATGAAGAATAAAACTTATCCTGAAGTTCGGATCGAAGTCCACTGAGTGAACTTATATTATCTCAACCCTAGATACCATACCATTTTAACTCCAACTATTAACTGCAAGTGAAATATCGGTCACCGGAACCTTTAATTTGTTGCCATCACTATACACTCACCTAAAGAATTATTAGGAACACCTGTTCTATTTCTCATTAATGCGATTATCTAGTCAACCAATTACATGGCAGTTGCTTCAATGCATGTAGGGTTGTGGTCCTGGTCAAGATAATGTTGTGAACTCCTGAATGTCAGAATGGGAAAGAAAGGTGATTTAAGCAATTTTGAGCGTGGCATGGTTGTTGGTGCCAGACGGGTCTGAGTATTTCACAATCTGCTCAGTTACTGGGATTTTCACGCACAACCATTTCTAGGGTTTACAAAGAATGGTGTGAAAAGGGAAAAACATCCAGTATGCGGCAGTCCTGTGGGCGTAAATGCCTTGTTGATGCTGGAGGTCAGAGGAGAATGGGCCGACTGATTCAAGCTGATAGAAGAGCAACGTTGACTGGAATAACCACTCGTTACAACCGAGGTATGCAGCAAAGCATTTGTGAAGCCACAACACACACAACCTTGAGGCGGATGGGCTACAACAGCAGAAGACCCCACCGGGTACCACTCATCTCCACTACAAATAGGAAAAAGAGGCTACAATTTGCACGAGCTCATCAAAATTGGACTGTTGAAGACTGGAAAAATGTTGCCTGGTCTGATGAGTCTCGATTTCTGTTGAGACATTCAAATGGTTGAGTCCGAATTTGGCGTAAACAGAATGAGAACATGTATCCATCATGCCTTGTTACCACTGTGCAGGCTGGTGGTGGTGGTGTAATGGTGTGGGGGATGTTTTCTGGGCACACTTTAGGCCCCTAACTGCCAACTGGCCATCGTTTAAATGCCATGGGCTACCTGAGCATTGTTTCTGACCTTGTCCATCCCTTCATGACCACCATGTACCCATCCTCTGATGGCTACTTCCAGCAGGATAATGCACCATGTCACAATGCTCGAATCATTTCAAACTGGTTTCTTGAACATGACAATGAGTTCACTGTACTAAAATGGCCCCCACAGTCACCAGATCTCAACCCAATAGAGCATCTTTGGGATGTGGTGGAACGGGAGCTTTGTGCCCTGGATGTGCATCCCTCAAATCTCCATCAACTGCAAGATGCTATCCTATCAATATGGGCCAACATTTCTAAAGAATGCTATCAGCACCTTGTTGAATCAATGCCACGTAGAATTAAGGCAGTTCTGAAGGCAAAAGGGGGTCCAACACCGTATTAGTATGGTGTTCCTAATAATTCTTTAGGTGAGAGTATGTAGAGCAGCACATACCCAGTTTATTATGTTTGCGACATCTCAAAAATAAAACAGTAAAAGGGTTTATCCCATAATCAATGTAAAACATGAAAATCAAACATCGTATAGCACATGACAATCTCTTTCTAGGGGCTCATTCAGACGGCCATATGCTGTCCGCAAAAATGCGGATCCGTTTTTTTTGGCAGTCAGCTAAGCATGTCTGCAAAAAAACGTATTGCTTTCCGTGCATGTTTTATTTTTTTTGCTGAGCCGTGCAATGGAAGAAAAGGGCCCCATAGAAGTGAATGGGACAGCATCTAATCCGCCAAAAAATCGATCCGCATTTTTGTGGACAGCATGCACCCATCTGAATGAGCCCTAACAAAGTTAGAACCATCCCTGTACCTCCCATGGATCCTGAGATCTCTACATTAATTGTTCCAATTGCTCTGCTAGGTTTATATCAGACTGGCAGCTCGTGGGACATAATTACAAAAAACAAGATGGCTGCACACCATTATATATACAAACAATAGAGCTGAGAAATGGGGGTCATTCCAGATAAAACTGGTACAATACCGACTATAAATGAATAATGGAAGCTCTTAGCGCAAATAGGTGTCAGGCCCATCTACCAGGCGTCAAGGTGGCTTCCGCAAATGGGTCCCTAACACTAAATATACTGTCTCACTTTGGACTTACTTACGCCTACAATATTCAGGGCAGTGTAGGAACCAGCTACAAACGTACTCTGCTCAGAAGTCCCAGGTAGATGGGCATGTCCAGTCTAAAAGAGGCGCTACCCTCAATATATACTACAAGAAAATTTAGACTAGAAACTGTGTGCAGTCATCTTGTTTTTTGTAATTATGTTTGCTTCATGGATATGCACCTGTGATTCTGAAGGTTCTAGTCTAAATTTTCTTGTAGCTCGTGGGACATGTCCTTTCTGCTGCATCTCAGGGGGTGTGTCCTTTGTGCCGCAGCTCTCCCCTATGTCATGCAAAACTCCCCTTGTGGGGCTCCATAGGTTTCAAGAGACTTGTGCATCGATATCCTTATATCGATAGGGACTGTACATGGTATACACAGTACAAAAATTATTTCCTTGTTTTTTTAACTATTTGTGGCACCTCAGATTAATGTTTTTCATATAGTTTTTTATATTTATGTAGAGGGAAGGGTGAGATTTAAATATATATATATATATATATATATATATGTCTAGTATATGCATGTATATATATATTGACTCTGTATGGCTAGTGGACACATATGGGTCCCCTGTATGTGGGCCCAGTATATGGGCATATATGTGGCCTTCTAGCTGCCCATTTATGCCCTAAGTTTTATGTGTGTGTGTACATATATATATATAGTACAGACCAAAAGTTTGGACGCACCTTCTCATTCAAAGAGTTTTCTTTATTTTCATGACTATGAAAATTGTAGATTAACACTGAAGGCATCAAAACTATGAATTAACACATGTGGAATTATAAACATAACAAAAAAGTGTGAAACAACTGAAAATATGTCATATTCTAGGTTCTTCAACGTAGCCACCTTTTGCTTTGATTACTGCTTTGCACACTCTTGGCATTCTCTTGATGAGCTTCAAGAGGTAGTCACCTGAAATGGTCTTCCAACAGTCTTGAAGGAGTTCCCAGAGATGCTTAGCACTTGTTGGCCCTTTTGCCTTCACTCTGCGGTCCAGCTCACCCCAAACCATCTCGATTGGGTTCAGGTCCGGTGACTGTGGAGGCCAGGTCATCTGGCGCAGCACCCCATCACTCTCCTTCATGGTCAAATAGCCCTTACACAGCCTGGAGGTGTGTTTGGGGTCATTGTCCTGTTGAAAAATAAATGATGGTCCAACTAAACGCAAACCGGATGGAATAGCATGCCGCTGCAAGATGCTGTGGTAGCCATGCTGGTTCAGTATGCCTTCAATTTTGAATAAATCCCCAACAGTGTCACCAGCAAAGCACCCCCACGCCATCACACTTCCTCCTCCATGCTTCACGGTGGGAACCAGGCATGTAGAGCCCATCTGTTCACCTTTTCTGTGTCGCACAAAGACACGGTGGTTGGAACCAAAGATCTCAAATTTGGACTCATCAGACCAAAGCACAGATTTCCACTGGTCTAATGTCCATTCCTCCGTGTCTTTAGCCCAAACAAGTCTCTTCTGCTTGTTGCCTGTCCTTAGCAGTGGTTTCCTAGCAGATATTCTACCATGAAGACCTGATTCACACAGTCTCCTCTTAACAGTTGTTCTAGAGATGTGTCTGCTGCTAGAACTCTGTGTGGCATTGACCTGGTCTCTAATCTGAGCTGCTGTTAACCTGCGATTTCTGAGGCTGGTGACTCGGATGAACTTATCCTCCGCAGCAGAGGTGACTCTTGGTCTTCCTTTCCTGGGGCGGTCCGCATGTGAGCCAGTTTCTTTGTAGCGCTTGATGGTTTTTGTGACTGCACTTGGGGACACTTTCAAAGTTCTTAAAGTAATAATGGCTGCTTGTTTTTCTTTACTAAGCTGCTTTTTTCTTGCCATAATACAAATTCTAACAGTCTATTCAGTAGGACTATCAGCTGTGTATCCACCTGACTTCTCCACAACGCAACTGATGGTCCCAACCCCATTTATAAGGCAAGAAATCCCACTTATTAAACCTGACAGGGCACACCTGTGAAGTGAAAACCATTTCAGGTGACTACCTCTTGAAGCTCATCAAGAGAATGCCAAGAGTGTGCAAAGCAGTAATCAAAGCAAAAGCTGGCTACTTTGAAGAACCTAGAATATGACATATTTTCAGTTGTTTCACACTTTTTTGTTATGTATATAATTCTACGTGTTAATTCATAGTTTTGATGCCTTCAGTGTGAATCTACAATTTTCATAGTCATGAAAATAAAGAAAACTCTTTGAATAAGAAGGTGTGTCCAAACTTTTGGTCTGTACTGTATATATCTGCACCAAGCATATATATATATATATATATATATATATATATATGTTTATAATGCTGGCCAAGATTCCCCCCAGTTCCGGGTACCCCGCCTCTTCAAAGGACAGAGAATCAATAAAGATCCTCTGTCTTTTGATAGCACCTCCGCATCTCCGGCAGAGCTAGAGATGTTTAACATAACATAGGCAGGGGAACAAAAGCTCCCCGCCTCTGTATGGCACATGCCTCCGGTGCTGTAATTACAGCACCAGAGGTATGCGCGGGCGCTTCACAGGCGGGAGATTAAAATCTTCCCCCACCTGGAAGCGTGCGCCATAACACGCGGGCTGGTGCTGTGACGTAATATCACCGTGCCAGCCCACGTGGACTTGGCTGCAGGCGTGTGTACGCACGCCTGCATCGTGGGAAAACGGGAGCGCAGCCGGGTTTAAATATTCTGGTAGCGCTGTGTTTTCAACACAGAAGCCTGGACATCACCCATACGAAGAGAGCGCAGGAAGCCATGCGCCAGACTGCGCTGCACTAGCGGAGCAGGAAGGAGAACTCCGACCCGCCTCCCAAGCAGAGGGAGGAGAGCGCAGGCATCACACAGCACTGCGCTCAGGAAGATTCCGCCAGCCCCAGCAGAGGAAGATCACAGGAAGCGCTCAGGAGTGAACCCCTACCAGCCCCCCTAGAAGAAGGAGAGCACTGGCAGCGCTCAGGGAGTGAGGAAAAGCGCAGGCAGAGCTGCGCTTACAGAGGACCAAGTCATAGATGGCTGAGTAACCCTTTCCTGTATCCCTGTATTGTATTTAACCACTGTTGCCCTCTCTGACAGTAACCCCTTTACTGCTGCAGTTCCTGCACGGCAGTAACCCCTGCCCTGTACCTGCTGAACCCCTGCTGCCCATTAACCACCCCAGCACTGTGTTTAGCCCCAGCATTAACCCCTGCGTTCCACCATTAACCCCTATTGCACTGTCCTGAAGGTCCTTAACCCCTGCATTCCCAGAAGCCCCTGCTGTGTTCCCCATAGGGACAGTGTGCAGTTAGGTGGGCGCTGTTATAATGTGTGTAAGTGTGTTATTTAGGTACATTTGGGGTGGAATTGTGTATTATACAAAATAATTGCGAAATATCGCGAATTCGAATATGACCCCTGCCGCTCATCACTAATAAATAGGTGGAGTCATCAAGAGACGATTCACCGCTATTTATGAATATTAATTATTGATATTACCCAAAATATTAATTAATATTTCCTTTTACATTGGCGAGCCAGGCCCACTGCTAGGAATTTGTGTCTGTGTTGGGCTTTGGTGAAGAGAATTGATTTCTCTGTGAACTAGTCAGGCAAGAGTGACGCGGTCAGTGGTTTCTGAGCGTCCAGGGCCTGATAGTTCGGACAAGTAACGCGATTTTTCAATGAGAGCTAAATGCAGAGCAAAATCTACAGCAGAGAACCTAAATCTTTTTGGTTTTTGGATTTTAACGATTTTCTGATTGCCTTTCACAAATCTCAAATGCGTGTGAACATCCTGAGATAGTATAAATAGCCCGAGTCATCAATAGACGACTCACGCCAATTTATGAATATTAATTATTGATATTAATATAAAATATTGATAATTAATATTTCCTTTAACAATTTATTTGTTTATTGTATATATTTGTGTTACATTTGTATATAGGAATTCGATTTTTTGGGATCAGGGATTACGCTTATATAATATTGATAATTTAGGTGATTGTGATTAGTGATGAGCAAAGTTATAAAAAATTTGATTCGACCGCTTCACCAAATTTCACAAAGAAATTCGGTATGTTATGAATTATATATGTAGAGGGCACAATGATGGGGAACGGTGATCGCACTGCCCCCTGTCATTGAACCCCTCAGATGCTGCGTTCATCGCTGACAATTAAAATTGAGGCCATTCAGGGGATAATCAGAGTAAAAAAATTAATAAAAAATATACCTTATCCATTTGCTCGCGGAGAGGCCGTTGTAGCCATCTTGATTGAAAGAAACAACCAAAAGCTTGCGCTGTGATGTCACCGCTTCTCCGCTGAGGCCTTCTTCTCCTAGATACAAGTAACGCGAGACTCACTTAGTCTTGTGCCTGTGACGTTACACTTCGGTTCTGCGCCTACATTATTGTTTCAAAATCCAAAGCTTAACTCGGCTTTGTTAATGAGACAAAAACCAAAGTTCGACTTCGGATTTTGAAACAGTAATGTATGCACAGAACCAAACTGCAACGTGACAGATATTTTTGGATCAGCGGTTGTTTCACGTGTAGTTGGGAGGAATTAGGTCACAGGCACGAGACTAGGCAGGTCTCGCGTTACTTGTGGCGTTAAAAACTCCCCAATATTGTTAGGATAATCTCTAATATAATATGAATTTAATACTTCTACTATTCACCCTCTATATATGGGTCTAATGGAAGGATGATAGCAATAAATATAAAAATAAAAATGTAAAAACCATAAAACATAACCAGGACTAGAATTTCAACCAACAGTTATTTGTAGTCGCTCAACACTACCCACCTACAGGGCATTCAGAAAGTCTTCAGACTCTTTCACTTTTTCACATTTTATGTTGCTCCTACTACTAAAATTAAAAAAAAGTTAAAATTTTTTCCTTTCATTTTGAATTCAGTCACCCATAATGAGAAAGTGAGAACAGAATGTTCGCAATCTTTGCTAATTTGTTGAAAAGGAAAAACAAAAACATAAGTATTCAACTAACCATTCCATTCTCTCCCCCTCCTTGCAATAGTGGACTCACCCACATCTTCCAAGAGAGGGGCGTCTTGACTGTTGTGAGGGAGTTGAGTCTGAGTTTTGGTCCTAGACAGAGGCTAGAGAAGTAGTGCAGTGCAGTCCTGGCCTAGAAGCCCGATGTTACAGCTGAGACCCTAGAGTCTGCCAAAGTGTGGTCAGAAGCCCTTTGTAGTAGTATTTCCCTCTTTGCCCCCTTGTATTAGTATTGCCCTATGTGCCCCTTTGTAGTAGTATTGCCCTATGTGCCCCCATTGCAGTAGTAATGCCCTCTGTGTAGTAGAAATGCCCTCTGTGCCCCTTTGTAGCAGTATTGCCCTCTGTTCCCCCTTTGTAGTAGAAATGCCCTCTGTGACTCCTCCATGGTAGAAATGCCCTCTGTGCCCCCTCTGTTAAAACAAAAAAAAAACAATGCAGCACGCCAGACCTGCAGGGTATTAGCGACAGTGAGGTCACGGTATGGGCAATCGAGGGTTACTCACTTTTCTGAGGAGACCCCTGGGCAGGCATGCAACAGTGAAGGAGAGGTAGACACTAGTTCCTCTGGGGCACACTCTGTAAATAGGGACCAGGCCTGATGGTGTGTGAGGTGCCCTGGATGTTGCAGGTATTTTGAGTGCCTTAGGTAAGGTCCCTTTAAGAATCGTGACGCCAGTGCCTGTAACTGTGGCCCACCGGTTTGCAAGAGGATTAATGGATTTCACAGTTGGTAAACCAAACGTTGCTTTACTTCAGGAAACAATCCAACTTTATACAATCAGTTGCAGTGGTGTATAATGCAGTTCTTTACAGTACATATGCACAGCAGGTTTCAATCTTGCAAGATACTTGGAGGGTATACAGTTAATGCTTTGCAGTACAATGCTGCTCTATCCCCACAGCTATTCTAGCTGGCTGGATCCCAAGGCCCTTGCTGGCTTAAATCCTTGGTATATAAAATCCTTCCTCCAGTATTGGCACTTGCTTGAGGTTACAATACCTTTGTTTCCTAGCTGGCTTCACTGCTGGGTTGGAAAGGTGGCTGCAGGTTTCTCCCAGGAGGTGCTCTCGTACTACTGGGGTTACTACTGGGGTATCTCAACTGAGCTATCCTTAGCCTCAGGAGCTTCAGGCTGACTAGGTGACTCCTCTAGTCCCCTGGAATGCACTAACGCTCCCCTGTCGGGGCCTTCCTATATATATCTAGGGCTCTCTAGTTCCCTCTAACACCTGGGAGGCTAAACTGCACCCTGACAGGCCTGACACCCAAATAATACAGGGAAATGCAACACATGACAGTAAATGCAATAAACACATTAACCCTTGTGTAGTGCCCACGTTTACCTAGTGGGACACTACATACCCCCGTCCTCGGCGCAACATAAAGGGGTCCGTCCAACTGGAAAACGCAGCCTGAAAGACAAAATGAGAATAGGCATGCACAACAATCACCACATTAACAATATAAATATGACAGACAGTACCACTGAAAGGTGTGGTGAAAAGGGGCGTCGTTCTCTTCTCTCAGGATAATGTAAAGGAACCGGGGCGCTGACCTGGTGCAGCGTATCAATAATGCCAGGATAGTCCATTATAAAACTTTAAGTGCAAATAGTCTATAATAAAACAGGAGTAGTCAATGGAAAATGTAAACACAAATATAAGTCCTTGGAGGCTCAAAGAATAACATGAGTCCGTACCCAGGCGTGCAAAGGGTTAAACAGGGGTTTCCCGTGAGGGGCTACCTGGGCCCATAATGTAGTCTCCAAACCTCACAGGTGGGTGCCTCTTTGTAGACCGTGTGGACCTCCTTACTGGCAGAGGTTCTTCCTGCCTGGACTCAGGAAGGTCAAAGGAGCCCACCGCCTCTGGAGCTACTTCAGGAGCTCTCTGGGACAAGGTATCCTGAGGCTGAGGGCTAACAGGAACTGGAGCCGGAACCATTAAGTTCAACCAGGGTGTGAGAAACCAGTGGAGCGGTTCTTTGTCATAGATTAAGTTCTCCACAGCCTGCATAGGGTCCATAGGTGGAGCTGGCAATTCCGTTTCAGAAGACTCAGGCTCCATATCCTCTGCCGCCGGTTCTCCTTCTATACAATGTTTTAGACGATTACTATGAACAATTTGAGAACCTTTACCTTCTCTGGAGACTTGGTAAATATGTGCTTCAGCATTAGGGATGGCAGAAATAATATAGGGAATCCTTTCCCATTTACTGTCCAACTTGCTGGTACGGTGGTTGTTTTTCAACCATACCTTGTCTCCAAGAGCTAGGGGTTCCGCATGGGCAGCCTGGTCATAGTCTTTTTGTTGCCGTTCTCGAACATTCTCCATGCGTTCCTGAACGATCTCCTTCGCATTGAGGAGACGTCTTTGGTGTTCCACTACCCAATCAGTCCTTGGCAGTGGGTTAATCACATCCGGCACTTGCACACCCAGGGAGTGATCCGCAGGCAACCTCCCTTGTCGACCAAATATCAAATAGAACAGGGTGTAACCGGTGGAACAATGAATGGTGTTGTTGTAAGTATACATGAGCTGCGGCAACAGAGTAGGCCAATCACCCCTCGTCTCAGGGGGTACTGCTCTCAGCATTTCAATGAGAGTTTTATTCATCTTTTCACAGAGTCCGTTACCTTGCGGATGATAGGCGGTGGTCCGGACTTTCTGGCAATTATGCAGCAGGCACATCTCTTGAAACAGCTGTGACACAAACGCAGACCCTTGGTCGGTAAGGATCCTTTCTGGGCAGCAGGAAATGCTTCCAGAACGCCTCTGCTGTAGTCTTAGCTGTCAGGTCTTTCACAGGCACTGCTACGACAAACTTAGTGAAGTGATCAATAATAGCCATGGCATAAGTATACCCTGAGCGACTCGGCTCCAACTTCACATGGTCAATAGCAACAAGTTCTAAAGGAGTTTTACTTACAATAGGATGGAGAGGCGCCCTCTGGTCATGGCGTTAAGTTCGCCCCACAGCACAGGCAGTGCATTCTCGGCACCATTTCTCAATATCTTCTCTCATCCCAATCCAATAGAATCTTCTGCGAATGGTGGCCTCAGTCTTCTGCACACCGAAGTGTCCAAACTGTTTGTGATACATATCCAGCACCAGGCTGGCATCTTGACGTGGTATAAGAATTTGGTATACTCTATCACAGGACACTGGATCCAGACTCCTTCTGAGCAACAGGCCTCTTTGAAGGAATAGTTGGTGGCGATGTCTCCACAGTCTCGCTAGTTCTGGGTCTGCACTCTTCCTGCGGATTCTCTCAGGGATTCTTGCACTGGTAAGGAAGTCGAGCAGTTCACCGAGGACTCTACTTTCGGACTGGAGCTTAATCCACCTTTCTTGATCGCCTCTGGACTCAGGACCATCTGATGAGGGAGGATCAGCAGCAGAGAGGTCTTCAGTATGGATATTATCCTGCTGGGCAAATTTATTGTAGAACGCTGGCATTTCCACTTCTTCCCAGGCATCTTTTGGTTCATCTGTAGTGGGAAGCCGCAACAGAGCATCAGCGTTATCGTTGGAGCGGCCTGCCCGGTATTTCACAGTAAAGTCATAGTTGGCAAGGCGGGAGGCCCATCTTTGCTCCAGTGCCCCTAATTTGAATAGATATTCCCCCTGTGGTGGCTGTCAAAAATGTAGTGGATTCTTTTTGGGAATGGGAAAAGGAGTTCAGTGTCAGGCCCAACAACAGATGAATGGTTGGTCGTTATGGTAAGCATGTAATAGCAGGTAATATTTTTACAATGGTGGTTTGTCTGGACATCAATTTTCTCTGTGTGAATTAGGCGTATTCCTCATTGCATCTCATTACATTTGCAGCACTGCAGGGGTTAACCTTCTCTTGTTCTGTGTGATGTTGCAAGGGTGTCTCCAATTGCAAATTAGCCTAGGCTATATATACTGTGGTGTTTGATTCAGTCCTTGCCTGAGCAACCTTGGTGTTAATTGGTCTCAGGTCTCTCTAGCCTGCTAAAGCTTGTATACAGCTATAATCTGTTAGTTTGCCAGTGTATCGACTTCTGCATGATTCCTGACCTTCTGCTGACTCTCAGTTGTGCCTGTTCACAGTACTGATCCTGTGCCGCCTGCCCTGTCCTTTGGATTGTTTCACAGACTCACATGATCTGTGCCAGCCCTGATCTCAGCCTGTTTCCAGACTACAAGTATTGCCTGATCCCTTGGTGCTTTGCACCGGTGTCTCTGACCCCCATAGGTCAACTGCCAACTACATGAAGAGTTAGCAGCCTAGTGACTCCCCTCTAGCGATGACTAGATCACTCTATAGGAGTTAAAGGGTAAAAAAAACAGGGGACTGCCAGGATAATGGCCTCAGGAACAGGCAAAAGTCAAATGATTAGCTGGCACAATAGGTCCACAACTATTGTCCGAACAAATATACGGTAGAAGTCTATCCAGTGTGCAAAATAGGGGACCAAGTATGTGAAAAAGGTACAGGTAAGGCAAACATCTTAATAATATTACCCTTCAGACCATGGATAAAGGGAGTTTGTTTTCAAATAGTGAATTTCTCCTTAACCCAAGTGATAGCGAGGATCTGTGGCGCTGGATAGGGTGTGCGGCAGCCTCGGTTCTTCTGAATTATCTGAGGCTGCCACAGTGCACTGGGGCCTATAAGAGAAGCAATTTATTGATTGCTTGTTCAAGTTCCCTAAGGGCACTATTAAACAGTGTAAAAGAAAGAAAACATTTTTACAAATATTTATGAAATTTTACATTCATTATCCCTTTCCCGAAAATTTAAATAAATGTAAATGAACAGTAAAAAAAAATAAACATCATGGGCATCACAGCATGCTAAAATGCCCATACTATTAAAATCTAAAAATATTCATAGCTAATGGGATCATGGAAAAAATATGAAAATCGCCAATTGACAATTTTTTTTGTCACATTACCTCCCCCAAAAATTGAATAAAAAGTGATCAAAAAGTCATACAAGCTCCAATGATATAAATAAACACTAAAGATCATCCTACAAACAAAATTAGCACTCACAAAGCTCCGTACACACAAAAATAAAATGGTATAGGCAATGCAAAGAAAAAAAGATTTTCCCAAAGTTTGAATTTTTTTCAGTATTAAAACGCAAGAAAAACTACATAAATGAGGAATCGTTGTAATCATACTGTCCCGTAGAATGAAGGTAACAGGTCAATTTTACCATATAGAAAACGTAAAAACAAAACCCCTAAAATTGTGTTTTTTATAATTCCACCTTATTTGAATTTTTGTTTTCCAGCTTCCCACTTCATTGTGTGTGCACAGTAAATGGAGCCATTAGAAAGTACAACTTGTCCCGCAGAAAAAAATAAAAAAATGGCTGTGTGAATGGAAAAATAAAAAAGTTATGGCACCAGGAAGGCTGGCAGTAAAAAATGAAAATGAAAAGACAGAAAATAGCCCAGTCCTGAAGGGGTTAATTGAGTTGTGAATGTGAACCCTACAGAGTTTAATGGATGTGGACTTCTTAAAGTCCCTTTACACTGACAGGTTTAGCAGACAATTGTCAGGAAGGAAGTGTTCCTTCCTAGCAACTCTCTGCTTGTCAGTGGAGGAGACCGCTGCAATTACATGCAGCGATCTCCTCCACAGTATGGGGAGGAACAATTGGTAATGCCATTGATCGTCTTTATACAGAATCAGTGTTTGCCGGCAGCAGAACGTGTTTAGACGGGACAAACTGCTGCCGGCAAATAGAGACTTTGGTGACCGCACAAATGATAATTTTACAAGATAAATTAGCGTTTTGCTCATTCATCAGATAATTGACTGCACTAACGAGTGTTCTTTCGAACGCTTGTTAGCGATTATTTGGCCGATGCTGTAAAGGGCCCTTTAGGCATGATGGGTCTGGGTGAGCAACATCTAAGATAACTTTACTGAGATGTAAAGTGAGGACTTTAGCTAGGATTTTACAATCACAGTTGATAAGAGCGATGAAGGGACAAGAGGATCATGTGATCGCTGGTGGTCGGGTGACTGCATGAGTTGCTTGGACTTAGTTATCCCAGTTTAGCTCTCAGATGAGGTTTAACAGCCCTGTACAACCTCTGTGGGGTATGCTGGGGCTACAATATCAGCCCCAGTTTCAGAAGAATGTTAAATGTCCCCTAAATGTCTTGTGTGACCTTATGGGGGCACAAAGTGTAAAATAAAATAAAAAAATATACATATTCCAAACCGCAACTTCTATCCCATCCCCCGATAATCATAACTCATACATCCCATACAGCATATCAAATTGACCATTTTAGAAAAGGGACATAATAAAAATATATATTTCAGTTGCATGTTGCGCTGTTAAAAAAAATGATTTTTTTTTTTAAAAACCTGACTATTTTTACCTTTTTTTATTTATACATTTTCCTGAAAGTAAAAATAAATAAAAAATACTACGCAATATATCACCAAAAAGAGGTACAAAAATGATTTCAATAAATAATTGGAAAAACAATATTGTGGCTTTGAAAGACGTGTGTAGTAAAGAAATGGCTGGTTAGGAAGAAAGGTAAATGGACCAGTCTTGAATAGGTTAATGATATTTTTACATTTATTTTAATATAATTATACAATTTATGTAATAAATAATTGTATAATTACTATTTTATTGTATTATCATTTAAAAGGGTTAAATATTGATGGTATCTTCAAAATAGGTCATCAGTATCGGATAGGTGGGGGCGTAACTCCACGTCAATCAGCTGCTTGAAAGGTCCATGGAACTCGGAACGAGCGCTATGGCCTCTCCACAGTATGCTAACAACAGTGCCGCACATTATATAGTGGCTGTGCTTGGTATTGCAGCTGCAGAAAGGCCATGTGACTGAAAAATTTGTTGTCTCGGGTTGAGGCCACAGCCTTCGACCAAGTGTTGCTGCTTTAAACAACTGATCTGATATCTCCAGAGAATAGGTCATCAATATGTAAGCTCCAGAAAAACCTTTATGTTTTTTTTATTATGACTGTGCACTGTGCAGCTCCTCCGCCTCATACCCAGCGATGTCCTGTGTGACCTGACACCTTTCTTTCCATATCAACTATTTCAGCAATTTGCATAAGCTTTTTTATGGGAATGGACCAGACAAACTATACTTCAACCCCTAACACACCAATGCACCTTGGGTGCCCCTGAACCTTTCGCTTGTTCACCAGTTCTTCATCCTTGGACCACTTTTGGAGCACTGCATATCGGGAACACCCCACAAGACCTGCCATTTGGGAGATGCTCTGTCCCGGTTACCTTGACATCACAATTTGATTCTTGTCAAACACATCAACTTCAAGAATGGACTCTTTATACAGTAGCTGACATTTCAATAATATTAACAACGCATGACTGGGCTGTTAATATTGAGGGTTTTACACTATTTAGGAAAGACCGGGTCAATAGAAAAGGAGGTGGTGTGTGCCTGTTACTGAGGAGAGATCTGAAGACAAGTGTGAAAAGGCAATTGTGGGTGCGGATGGTGAGGATGTGGAAACCTTATGGGTGGAAGTTCAAAGGGATATAAACACAGAAAAAATAATACTTGGTGTAATCTGTAGACCCCCTAACATCACAGAGGATATAGAAATGCAACCGTATAACCAAATAGAGCGGGGGGCACAGACTGGTACAGTCATAATGGGAGATTTTAACTTCCCAGATATTGACTGGGGTCATGATTCTGACTCAACCACAAAGGGAAGAAGATTCCTCAACTTGCTGCAGGACCACTTTATGGGCCAGTTTGTAGAAGATCCCACTAGGGGCAATGCTCTGTTGGATCTGGTCATTTCTTGTCAGTAATGTTACTGTTCGAGAAACACTAGGTAATAGTGACCACAATATAATTATATTCCCCCTAAACTATAAAAAGCAAACTCTGTCAGGCAGAGCAAAGACACTGAGTTTTAAAAAGGCTAATTTCCCAGGGTTGAGGGCAGCATTTCAGGGCATAGACTGGGGGCAGCTACTGTCACATAATAATACTGAGGATAAATGGGAGAGCTTCAAATCCACATTGAGTAATTGCACTAAAAAATGTATCCCTTTAGGTAACAAGTATAAACGGCTAAAATTAAACCCCCCATGGCTTATAGCTACTGTAAAAAGTGCAATAAAAGACAAAAAGAGAGCATTATTTTTTTTTAATCTGTAGCATTTAAAGATTACAAAGGGCTTAATAAAATCTGTGAAAAGGATATAAAATTAGCAAAAATACAAAACGAACAGCAGGTGGCAAAAGAGAGCAAAACAAATCCCAAAAAAACTTTAAATATATAAATGCTAAAAAAAGGTCCACTAAATAATGGTAAGGTAGTCACTGAAGATAAGGAAAATGTTTTTTTTTAGCTCTGTATATACAAAAGAAGAGAAAGGAGCTGATATCTGTGGTGCTGGGGCTGTTAGTACATCCAGTAACACACGCAATTAGCTAACTGTAGATATGGTCCAAGAGAAGTTAAATAGGGTAAATGTGAACAATGCTCCGGGTCCAGATGGATTACACCCAAGAGTTCTTAAAGAGCTCAGTTCAGTCATTGCTGTGCCCCTGTTTATAATTTTTAAAGATTCTCTAGGGACTGGTACAGTGCCAAGTAATTGGCGCAAGGCAAACATGGTGCCCATATTCAAAAAAGTATCAAGGTCCTCCACAGGTAATTATAGACCAGTTAGTTTAACTTCTGTTTTGCGAAAAATGTTTGAGGAACTCTTAAGGGACTATAAGAACTGCAAAGCTGTGGAATAGACTTCCTCAGGACGTGGTCACAGCAGGAACAGTGGACAGTTTCAAAAAGGGTTTAGACGAATTCTTAAAAGTAAAAAACATTAATGCTTATGAAATGTGTAGAAATCTGAGTCTCAATTCCTTTTGGGATTTGCATCCCCACCTATCCCCTGGTTGAACTTGATGGACTTATGTCTTTTTTCCAACGTATTAACTATGTAACTATGTAACAATACCCTGTACAACGGGGGGCGTGGCCTGACCGAGCTCGATGGCGGCAGCTTGAGAACAGAGCTCCTGCCACTAGATCCCGTCTCAGCACTTTTCTAAGCACCACCGGAATGAAAAGATGAAGATTCAGCCGAAGGAATCTTACAGAATCACCGGAGAGCAGAGGAGAGAAATCCCGCAGCACACTGACATGGAGAAGTATCTCCAAAAACCGGCTCCTCAGACACCGGCACGCGCAAGCAAAATGGCGCCGAAGCGCAGCGAGGAGGAAGAGGCGGCCGGAGAAGCTTGTGGAGCAGCGGCACTGGACGGAGCTCGTGAGGTGAGCAGATCGCACGCAGGGGGAGACCCGGCGGCTCTCACCAGAGATTTCTTGGAGAGTGCTCTGCAAAAGGCCCTGGCTCCAATCGCGGCCGATCTAACAACCATAAAGGAAGAGGTCCGCCATATTGGGGACAGAGTGGAATCCCTGGAGCAAGCCCAAGACACCATAGTTGTCTTTAATACGGCAGTTAAAAGCTCATTAGGCTCACACACTAGAGCCATGAACAGCCTGCTACTCCAGATGGAGGACCAGGAAAACAGGAACAGAAGGCGCAACATAAGAATCAGGGGGCTCCCTGAAGCAGACGCCAGTGAGAATTTGTTCGCAGCCATGGACACACTATTCACTTCTATACTAGGTTCAGACCGAGCCAAGGGCATTACAATTGAAAGAGTCCATAGGGCGCTGAGGCCCAAGCCAGGACAATCTGAAAATCCCAGGGACATCATATGTGGTTTACTGAGCTACAGGGATACAGAGGATATACTACTCAAGGCGCGGGAAAAAGGAGAGTTAACACTACAAGGGAGGAATATACAGATCTTCCAAGATTTGGCGGCCTCCACACTGCAGAAAAGAAGGTTATTAAAACCACTGACAGACCTCCTACGTTCCTCAAAGATCCCATACCGATGGTTATTCCCTTTTGGCATATTGATATCTGCAGGGAACCGTCGTTTTACAGTCCGCACTCCGGCGGATCTGATACCGTTTTGGGAAATGACGGACATATCGCCTGTTGAAGTTCCATCATGGTTACCTGTGGCATCTGAGGAAGAGTTACCACCCTTACCTAAATTATCGCCGTGGTCAAAACCAAAGCAACAGAGAACAGGCCGAAACAGGAAGGCGGCGATCAGAGGAATGGACACTGGACCATGAGATAGAAAGCTGCTGGTTTGCTTTATTTGCTTTATTTGCCTTTGCCTTACTTGCTGTCTTGCTGTTCATTTTCTTGCTTGAACAACCATTATGCAGATACATCACTTTACCGTTATGTGCTAGTTCAGTATTCCGTTATACACTTACTAGGCTTTATGATGTTATTGATGCCAGGTGATAATGTCTTACAGGTAGTACAAGCCAATACTACTTATTTGGGCTGGGTCTGATTCAATAAGTTTGAGAGGGGTTGGTGGATAGATATGAGGTGGTTCATCGCTACTGACATGTAGCCATTCAAATCGGGCTGAGAGGGGATCTAGGCCGATCAGGATATACTATTGTCAACTGATCACCCCCCCCCCCCCAACCACCGAAAGGAATTACGCCTTGGACAAGGCAGTTATTGGAATTGTCATGAGGTTCCTATTTGGTTTATTAGCCGCATAATCCCGAATACAAAGATAAAATGGCGCCATTAGTATTTAATATAGCAACTTTTAACGTACATGGATGTAACGGCCCTGTCAAAAGGAGTCGTACGTTCCGAATAATTAAAAATGCTGCAATTGACATAATAATGTTACAAGAGACTCATTTTACGTCCCGGGGTATACCCAACTTGAGCAGTTCTTCGTTTCTCCATTGGTATCATGCATGCTCAGATAAACCAGCTTCCAAGGGAGTTAGTATAGGGCTGAAAAGGGGATTACCTTTCACGTTCCATTCCCAACTGATGGATCCAGAGGGCAGGTTCATATTAGTGAACTGTGAGATAGCACACACAAAAATTACATTGTGCAATTTATATGCACCTAACGTGAAACCAGTGAGTTGGCTGTTGGAGATTCTGGACAAGATTGCTGCTTTCTCTTTTGGGTGGATATTGATAGGAGGCGACTTGAACCTAACCTTAAACCCACTACTAGATTCTTCATCGAAGAGATCGGCTGTCTCGTTCAGGGCTCTTAAAGCTCTGAAAACGCGTCTGAATGACCTACACGTTGTGGACGTATGGCGTTCGTTGCACGGAGACAAAAGGGATTATACCTTTTACTCAAATCCTCACAAGTCATATCAAAGACTTGATTACCTGTTTATTCCTGAACAGCAACTAACCCTAGTCAAGTCAGCAAATATTGATAACATAACGATCTCTGACCATGCCATGCTGCACTGTGCCATTGCGCTCCCTGAGGTAGTTGGGAAAGAGTGGTCGTGGAGGCTGAATCACACGCTACTGGATAAAAAAGCACAAGTTGATGGTATCTCGAACAAAGTGAGAGATTATTTTGAGATAAATGTAAATCCGGAGACGACACCCGCGATCGTCTGGGAAGCGCATAAGGCGGTGATTAGAGGGGAATTTATTGCTTTAGGTTCGCATCTCAAGAGAGAACGCACGCAACAGATGGTGGATTTATTGTCCAGGATCTCTCAGCTAGAAAAATTGCATAAAAGGTCATTGGCAGTGAAGGAATTTGATGCACTAGTAACCCTCAGACAAGATTTGAAGTCCCTGCTTAATATAAGATCCGCTAATGCGTATCTAAGAATCAAACAAAAACATTACGTACATGGGAATAGGGGTAGCAAAATACTCTCGGCAATGATCAAAAAGAGAGCAGAGCAGTCATTTATTAAACAGATGAAAACAGCAGATGGTACACTTACTACAGATGACAAGGAAATATCTGAAGTGTTCACAAGTTTCTATCACGATTTGTATAATATAAGAAAAGATGAGTCAAGAGAGTTTTCAGCAGAAAACTGTAATAAGATAAAAACCTACTTGAATAATCTTAATTAGAGTTGAGCGAACACCTGGATGTTCGGGTTCGAGAAGTTCGGCCGAACATCCCGGAAATGTTCGGGTTCGGGATCCGAACCCGATCCGAACTTCGTCCCGAACCCGAACCCCATTGAAGTCAATGGGGACCCGAACTTTTCGGCACTAAAAAGGCTGTAAAACAGCCCAGGAAAGAGCTAGAGGGCTGCAAAAGGCAGCAACATGTAGGTAAATCCCCTGCAAACAAATGTGGATAGGGAAATGAATTAAAATTAAAATTAAATAAATAAAAATTAACCAAAATCAATTGGAGAGAGGTTCCATAGCAGAGAATCTGGCTTCCCGTCACCCACCACTGGAACAGTCCATTCTCAGATATTTAGGCCCCGGCACCCAGGCAGAGGAGAGAGGTCCCGTAACAGAGAATCTGTCTTCATGTCAGCAGAGAATTAGTCTGCATGTCATAGCAGAGAATGAGGCTTCACGTCAGCCACCACTGCAACAGTCCATTGGCATATATTTAGGCCCAGCACACACACAGGCAGAGGAGAGAGGTCCCGTAACAGAGAATCTGGCTTCATGTCAGCAGAGAATCAGTCTGCATGTCATAGCAGAGAATCAGGCTTCACGTCAGCCACCACTGCAACAGTCCATTGTCATAAATTTAGGCCCAGCACCCAGGCAGAGGAGAGAGGTCCCGTAACAGAGAATCTGGCTTCATGTCAGCAGAGAATCAGTCTTCATATCATAGCAGAGAATCAGGCTTCACGTCACCCACCACTGTAAGAGTCAATTTTCATAAATTTAGGCCCAGAACCCAGGCAGAGGAGAAAGGTCCCGTAACAGACAATCTGGCTTCATGTCAGCAGAGAATCAGTCTTCATATCATAGCAGAGAATCAGGCTTCACGTCACCCACCACTGTAAGAGTCAATTTTCATAAATTTAGGCCCAGAACCCAGGCAGAGGAGAAAGGTCCCGTAACAGACAATCTGGCTTCATGTCAGCAGAGAATCAGTCTTCATATCATAGCAGAGAATCAGGCTTCACGTCACCCACCACTGTAAGAGTCAATTTTCATAAATTTAGGCCCAGAACCCAGGCAGAGGAGAAAGGTCCCGTAACAGACAATCTGGCTTCATGTCAGCAGAGAATCAGTCTTCATATCATAGCAGAGAATCAGGCTTCACGTCACCCACCACTGTAAGAGTCAATTTTCATAAATTTAGGCCCAGAACCCAGGCAGAGGAGAAAGGTCCCGTAACAGACAATCTGGCTTCATGTCAGCAGAGAATCAGTCTTCATATCATAGCAGAGAATCAGGCTTCACGTCACCCACCACTGTAAGAGTCAATTTTCATAAATTTAGGCCCAGAACCCAGGCAGAGGAGAAAGGTCCCGTAACAGACAATCTGGCTTCATGTCAGCAGAGAATCAGTCTTCATATCATAGCAGAGAATCAGGCTTCACGTCACCCACCACTGTAAGAGTCAATTTTCATAAATTTAGGCCCAGAACCCAGGCAGAGGAGAAAGGTCCCGTAACAGACAATCTGGCTTCATGTCAGCAGAGAATCAGTCTTCATATCATAGCAGAGAATCAGGCTTCACGTCACCCACCACTGTAAGAGTCAATTTTCATAAATTTAGGCCCAGAACCCAGGTAGAGGAGAAAGGTCCCGTAACAGACAATCTGGCTTCATGACAGCAGAGAATCAGTCTGCATGTCATAGCAGAGAATCAGGCTTCACGTCAGCCACCACTGCAACAGTCCATTGTCATAAATTTAGGCCCAGCACCCAGGCAGAGGAGAGAGGTCCCGTAACAGAGGATCTGGCTTCATGTCAGCAGAGAATCAGTCTGCATGTCATAGCAGAGAATGAGGCTTCACGTCAGCCACCACTGCAACAGTCCATTGGCATATATTTAGGCCCAGCACACACACAGGCAGAGGAGAGAGGTCCCGTAACAGACAATCTGGCTTCATGTCAGCAGAGAATTAGTCTGCATGTCATAGCAGAGAATGAGGCTTCACGTCACCCACCACTGCAACAGTCCATTGGCATATATTCAGGCCCAGCACCCAGGCAGAGGAGAGAGGTCCCGTAACAGAGGATCTGGCTTCATGTCAGCAGAGAATCAGTCTGCATGTCATAGCAGAGAATGAGGCTTCACGTCAGCCACCACTGCAACAGTCCATTGTCATAAATTTAGGCCCAGCACCCAGGCAGAGGAGAGAGGTCCCGTAAAAGAGGATCTGGCTTCATGTCAGCAGAGAATCAGTCTGCATGTCATAGCAGAGAATCAGGCTTCACGTCAGCCACCACTGCAACAGTCCATTGTCATAAATTTAGGCCCAGCACCCAGGCAGAGGAGAGAGGTCCCGTAAAAGAGGATCTGGCTTCATGTCAGCAGAGAATCAGTCTGCATGTCATAGCAGAGAATCAGGCTTCACGTCAGCCACCACTGCAACAGTCCATTGTCATAAATTTAGGCCCAGCACCCAGGCAGAGGAGAGAGGTCCCGTAACAGAGGATCTGGCTTCATGTCAGCAGAGAATCAGTCTGCATGTCATAGCAGAGAATCAGGCTTCACGTCAGCCACCACTGCAACAGTCCATTGTCATAAATTTAGGCCCAGCACCCAGGCAGAGGAGAGAGGTCCCGTAACAGACAATCTGGCTTCATGTCAGCAGAGAATTAGTCTGCATGTCATAGCAGAGAATCAGGCTTCATGTCAGCCACCACTGCAACAGTCCATTGGCATATATTTAGGCCTAGCACACAGGCAGAGGAGAGGTTCATTCAACTTTGGGTAGCATCGCAATATAATGGTAAAATGAAAATAAAAATAGGATTGAATGAGGAAGTGCCCTGGAGTCCAATAATATATGGTTATGGGGAGGTAGTTAATGTCTAATCTGGACAAGGGACGGACAGGTCCTGTGGGATCCATGCCTGGTTCATTTTTATGAACGTCAGCTTGTCCACATTGGCTGTAGACAGGCGGCTGCGTTTGTCTGTAATGACGCCCCCTGCCGTGCTGAATACACGTTCAGACAAAACGCTGGCTGCCGGGCAGGCCAGCACCTCCAAGGCATAAAAGGCTAGCTCTGGCCAAGTGGACAATTTAGAGACCCAGAAGTTGAATGGGGCCGAACCATCAGTCAGTACGTGGAGGGGTGTGCACACGTACTGTTCCACCATGTTAGTGAAATGTTGCCTCCTGCTAACACGTTGCGTATCAGGTGGTGGTGCAGTTAGCTGTGGCGTGTTGACAAAAGTTTTCCACATCTCTGCCATGCTAACCCTGCCCTCAGAGGAGCTGGCCGTGACACAGCTGCCTTGGCGACCTCTTGCTCCTCCTCTGCCTTGGCCTTGGGCTTCCACTTGTTCCCCTGTGACATTTGGGAATGCTCTCAGTAGCGCGTCTACCAACGTGCGCTTGTACTCGCGCATCTTCCTATCACGCTCCAGTGCAGGAAGTAAGGTGGGCACATTGTCTTTGTAGCGTGGATCCAGCAGGGTGGCAACCCAGTAGTCCGCACAGGTTAAAATGTGGGCAACTCTGCTGTCGTTGCGCAGGCACTGCAGCATGTAGTCGCTCATGTGTGCCAGGCTGCCCAGGGGTAAGGACAAGCTGTCCTCTGTGGGAGGCGTATCGTCATCGTCCTGCCTTTCCCCCCAGCCACGCACCAGTGATGGACCCGAGCTGCGTTGGGTGCCACCCCGCTGTGACCATGCTTCATCCTCATCCTCCTCCACCTCCTCCTCATCCTCGTCCTCCTCGTCCTCCAGTAGTGGGCCCTGGCTGGCCACATTTGTACCTGGCCTCTGCTGTTGCAAAAAACCTCCCTCTGAGTCACTTCGAAGAGACTGGCCTGAAAGTGCTAAAAATGACCCCTCTTCCTCATCCTCCTCCTCCTCCTCCTGGGCCACCTCCTGTTCCATCATCGCCCTAAGTGTTTTCTCAAGGAGACATAGAAGTGGTATTGTAACGCTGATAACGGTGTCATCGCCACTGGCCATGTTGGTGGAGTACTCGAAACAGCGCAACAGGGCACACAGGTCTCGCATGGAGGCCCAGTCATTGGTGGTGAAGTGGTGCTGTTCTGTAGTGCGACTGACCCGTGCGTGCTGCAGCTGAAACTCCACTATGGCCTGCTGCTGCTCGCACAGTCTGTCCAGCATGTGCAAGGTGGAGTTCCACCTGGTGGGCACGTCGCATATGAGGCGGTGAGCGGGAAGGCCGAAGTTACGCTGTAGCGCAGACAGGCGAGCAGCGGCAGGATGTGAACGCCGGAAGCGCGAACAGACGGCCCGCACTTTATGCAGCAGCTCTGACATGTCGGGGTAGTTGTGAATGAACTTCTGCACCACCAAATTCAGCACATGCGCCAAGCAAGGGATGTGCGTCAAATTGGCTAGTCCCAGAGCTGCAACGAGATTTCGCCCATTATCACACACCACCAGGCCGGGCTTGAGGCTCACCGGCAGCAACCACTCGTCGGTCTGTTGTTCAATACCCCGCCACAACTCCTGTGCGGTGTGGGGCCTGTCCCCCAAACATATGAGTTTCAGAATGGCCTGCTGACGTTTACCCCGGGCTGTGCTGAAGTTGGTGGTGAAGGTGTGTGGCTGACTGGATGAGCAGGTGGAAGAAGAGGAGGAGGAAGCCGAGAAGGAGGAGGTGGCAACAGGAGGCAAAGAATGTTGCCCTGCGATCCTTGGCGGCGGCAGGACGTGCGCCAAACAGCTCTCCGCCTGGGGCCCAGCTGCCACTACATTTACCCAGTGTGCAGTTAGGGAGATATAGCGTCCCTGGCCGTGCTTACTGGTCCACGTATCTGTGGTTAGGTGGACCTTGCTACAGATGGCGTTGCGCAGTGCACACTTGATTTTATCGGATACTTGGTTGTGCAGGGAAGGCACGGCTCTCTTGGAGAAGTAGTGCCGGCTGGGAACAACATACTGTGGGACAGCAAGCGACATGAGCTGTTTGAAGCTGTCTGTGTCCACCAGCCTAAATGACAGCATTTCATAGGCCAGTAGTTTAGAAATGCTGGCATTCAGGGCCAGGGATCGAGGGTGGCTAGGTGGGAATTTACGCTTTCTATCAAATGTTTGTGAGATGGAGAGCTGAACGCTGGCGTGTGACATGGTTGAGACGCTTGGTGACGGAGGTGGTGGTGGTGGTGTTGGTGGTACATCCCCTGTTTGCTGGGCGGCAGGTGCCAACGTTCCTCCAGAGGCGGAGGAAGAGGCCGAGGCGGCAGCAGCAGAATAGGCCGAGGCGGCAGCAGCAGAAGAGGTAGCAGGGGGAGCCTGAGTGACTTCCTTGGTTTTAAGGTGTTTACTCCACTGCAGTTCATGCTTTGCATGCAGGTGCCTGGTCATGCAGGTTGTGCTCAGGTTCAGAACGTTAATGCCTCGCTTCAGGCTCTGATGGCACAGCGTGCAAACCACTCGGGTCTTGTCGTCAGCACATTGTTTGAAGAAGTGCCATGCCAGGGAACTCCTTGAAGCTGCCTTTGGGGTGCTCGGTCCCAGATGGCGGCGGTCAGTAGCAGGCGGAGTCTCTTGGCGGCGGGTGTTCTGCTTTTGCCCACTGCTCCCTCTTTTGCTACGCTGTTGGCTCGGTCTCACCACTGCCTCTTCCTCCGAACTGTGAAAGTCAGTGACACGACCTTCATTCCATGTGGGGTCTAGGACCTCATCGTCCCCTGCATCGTCTTCCACCCAGTCTTGATCCCTGACCTCCTGTTCAGTCTGCACACTGCAGAAAGACGCAGCAGTTGGCACCTGTGTTTCGTCATCATCAGAGACATGCTGAGGTGGTATTCCCATGTCCTCATCATCAGGAAACATAAGTGGTTGTGCGTCAGTGCATTCTATGTCTTTCACCGCTGGGGAAGGGCTAGGTGGATGCCCTTGGGAAACCCTGCCAGCGGAGTCTTCAAACAGCATAAGAGACTGCTGCATAACTTGAGGCTGAGACAGTTTCCCTGGTATGCATGGGGGTGATGTGACAGACTGATGGGGTTGGTTTTCAGGCACCATCTGTGCGCTTTCTGCAGAAGACTGGGTGGGAGATAATGTGAACGTGCTGGATCCACTGTCGGCCACCCAATTGACTAATGCCTGTACCTGCTCAGGCCTTACCATCCTTAGAACGGCATTGGGCCCCACCATATATCGCTGTAAATTCTGGCGGCTACTGGGACCTGAGGTAGTTGGTACACTAGGACGTGTGGATGTGGCAGAACGGCCACGTCCTCTCCCAGCACCAGAGGGTCCACTAACACCACCACGACCATGTCCACGTCCGCGTCCCTTACTAGATGTTTTTCTCATTGTTATGGTTCACCACAACAACAAATATATTATTTGGCCCAATGTATTGTATTCAAATTCAGCGGGATATAAATTTGAGGCCTAGTATTTAGGCGCTGGGTGACCGGTATGGATTTAGTGACAGAATTAGACTTGGAAATGCACAGAAGCGTGTGTGTGAAGTTATTCTGAATGACCCAATGTGCACCTTGAATATTATATACCCTTTTTGGGATAGATTTCAAATAGCTCTGATATAGCAGGAACCACTAAATTATGAAATTGCTAAATTGGGAATTGTACTTCAACCCAGAACAAAAAATGTGCTTTGACGGGCACTAAATAACTTTCCCAGCTACAACAGGACAGCGGTAACGAGAGATTTAGAGGGATTTAAATTTGAGGCCTAGTATTTAGGCGCTGGGTGACAGGTATGGGTTTAGTGACAGAATTAGACTTGGAAATATACAGTAGCGGGTGTGTGTGAAGTTATTCT
This sequence comes from Bufo gargarizans, assembly GCF_014858855.1. NCBI lineage: Eukaryota > Metazoa > Chordata > Amphibia > Anura > Bufonidae > Bufo > Bufo gargarizans. The sequence goes on along the minus strand of NC_058080.1, from coordinate 375,004,781 downwards.
GAATGACCCAATGTGCACCTTCAATATTATATACCCTTTTTGGGATAGATTTCAAATAGCTCTGATATAGCAGGAACCACTAAATTATGAAATTGCTAAATTGGGAATTGTACTTCAACCCAGAACAAAAAATGTGCTTTGACGGACACTAAATATCTTGCCCAGCAACAACAGTACAGCGGTAACGAGAGATTTAGCGGGATATAAATTTGAGGCCTAGTATTTAGGCGCTGGGTCACCGGTATGGATTTAGTGACAGAATTAGACTTGGAAATGCACAGAAGCGTGTGTGTGAAGTTATTCTGAATGACCCTATGTGCACCTTCAATATTATATACCCTTTTAGGGATAGATTTCAAATAGCTCTGATATAGCAGAAACCACTAAATTATGAAATTGCTAAATTGGGAATTGTACTTCAACCCAGAACAAAAAATGTGCTTTGACGGACACTAAATATCTTGCCCAGCAACAACAGTACAGCGGTGGGTAACGAGAGATTTAGAGGGATTTAAATTTGAGGCCTAGTATTTAGGCGCTGGGTCACCGGTATGGATTTAGTGACAGAATTAGACTTGGAAATGCACAGAAGCGTGTGTGTGAAGTTATTCTGAATGACCCTATGTGCACCTTCAATATTATATACCCTTTTAGGGATAGATTTCAAATAGCTCTGATATAGCAGAAACCACTAAATTATGAAATTGCTAAATTGGGAATTGTACTTCAACCCAGAACAAAAAATGTGCTTTGACGGACACTAAATATCTTGCCCAGCAACAACAGTACAGCGGTAACGAGAGATTTAGCGGGATATAAATTTGAGGCCTAGTATTTAGGCGCTGGGTCACCGGTATGGATTTAGTGACAGAATTAGACTTGGAAATGCACAGAAGCGTGTGTGTGAAGTTATTCTGAATGACCCTATGTGCACCTTCAATATTATATACCCTTTTAGGGATAGATTTCAAATAGCTCTGATATAGCAGAAACCACTAAATTATGAAATTGCTAAATTGGGAATTGTACTTCAACCCAGAACAAAAAATGTGCTTTGACGGACACTAAATATCTTGCCCAGCAACAACAGTACAGCGGTGGGTAACGAGAGATTTAGAGGGATTTAAATTTGAGGCCTAGTATTTAGGCGCTGGGTCACCGGTATGGATTTAGTGACAGAATTAGACTTGGAAATGCACAGAAGCGTGTGTGTGAAGTTATTCTGAATGACCCTATGTGCACCTTCAATATTATATACCCTTTTAGGGATAGATTTCAAATAGCTCTGATATAGCAGAAACCACTAAATTATGAAATTGCTAAATTGGGAATTGTACTTCAACCCAGAACAAAAAATGTGCTTTGACGGACACTAAATATCTTGCCCAGCAACAACAGTACAGCGGTGGGTAACGAGAGATTTAGAGGGATTTAAATTTGAGGCCTAGTATTTAGGCGCTGGGTCACCGGTATGGATTTAGTGACAGAATTAGACTTGGAAATGCACAGAAGCGTGTGTGTGAAGTTATTCTGAATGACCCTATGTGCACCTTCAATATTATATACCCTTTTAGGGATAGATTTCAAATAGCTCTGATATAGCAGAAACTACTAAATTATGAAATTGCTAAATTGGGAATTGTACTTCAACCCAGAACAAAAAATGTGCTTTGACGGACACTAAATATCTTGCCCAGCAACAACAGTACAGCGGTGGGTAACGAGAGATTTAGAGGGATTTAAATTTGAGGCCTAGTATTTAGGCGCTGGGTCACCGGTATGGATTTAGTGACAGAATTAGACTTGGAAATGCACAGAAGCGTGTGTGTGAAGTTATTCTGAATGACCCAATGTGCACCTTCAATATTATATACCCTTTTAGGGATAGATTTCAAATAGCTCTGATATAGCAGAAACCACTAAATTATGAAATTGCTAAATTGGGAATTGTACTTCAACCCAGAACAAAAAATGTGCTTTGACGGACACTAAATATCTTGCCCAGCAACAACAGTACAGCGGTAACGAGAGATTTAGAGGGATTTAAATTTGAGGCCTAGTATTTAGGCGCTGGGTGACAGGTATGGGTTTAGTGACAGAATTAGACTTGGAAATACACAGTAGCGGGTGTGTGTGAAGTTATTCTGAATGACCCAATGTGCACCTTCAATATTATATACCCTTTTGGGATAGATTTCAAATAGCTCTGATATAGCAGGAACCACTAAATTATGAAATTGCTAAATTGGGAATTGTACTTCAACCCAGAACAAAAAATGTGCTTTGACGGACACTAAATATCTTGCCCAGCAACAACAGTACAGCGGTAACGAGAGATTTAGCGGGATATAAATTTGAGGCCTAGTATTTAGGCGCTGGGTCACCGGTATGGATTTAGTGACAGAATTAGACTTGGAAATGCACAGAAGCGTGTGTGTGAAGTTATTCTGAATGACCCTATGTGCACCTTCAATATTATATACCCTTTTAGGGATAGATTTCAAATAGCTCTGATATAGCAGAAACCACTAAATTATGAAATTGCTAAATTGGGAATTGTACTTCAACCCAGAACAAAAAATGTGCTTTGACGGACACTAAATATCTTGCCCAGCAACAACAGTACAGCGGTAACGAGAGATTTAGAGGGATTTAAATTTGAGGCCTAGTATTTAGGCGCTGGGTGACAGGTATGGGTTTAGTGACAGAATTAGACTTGGAAATACACAGTAGCGGGTGTGTGTGAAGTTATTCTGAATGACCCAATGTGCACCTTCAATATTATATACCCTTTTAGGGATAGATTCCAAATAGCTCTGATATAGCAGGAACCACTAAATTATGAAATTGCTAAATTGGGAATTGTACTTCAACCCAGAACAAAAAATGTGCTTTGACGGACACTAAATATCTTGCCCAGCAACAACAGTACAGCGGTAACGAGAGATTTAGAGGGATTTAAATTTGAGGCCTAGTATTTAGGCGCTGGGTGACAGGTATGGGTTTAGTGACAGAATTAGACTTGGAAATACACAGTAGCGGGTGTGTGTGAAGTTATTCTGAATGACCCAATGTGCACCTTCAATATTATATACCCTTTTTGGGATAGATTTCAAATAGCTCTGATATAGCAGGAACCACTAAATTATGAAATTGCTAAATTGGGAATTGTACTTCAACCCAGAACAAAAAATGTGCTTGAACGGACACTAAATAACTCGCCCAGCTACAGCACTAGGGACAGATTTAGCTGGATATAAATTTGAGGCCTAGTATTTAGGCGCTGGGTGACCGGTATGGATTTAGTGACAGAATTAGACTGGGATATGGCCAAAAAATAAACAGACTATTGCTGGTTAAATGCACTTGGTGTGACAGCTTCACCCTGATGTAGGCTTTAGCCAAAAAACAACCACACCATTGAGGGTTAAATGCACTTGGTGACAGGCGCAGCTTGCCCCTGATTTTGTATATGGCCAAAAAATGAACAGACTATTGCTGGTTAAATGCACTTGGTGTGACAGCTTCACCCTGATGTAGGCTTTAGCCAAAAAACAACCACACCATTGAGGGTTAAATGCACTTGGTGACAGGCGCAGCTTGCCCCTGATTTTGTATATGGCCAAAAAATGAACAGACTATTGCTGGTTAAATGCACTTGGTGTCACAGCTTCACCCTGATGTAGGCTTTAGCCAAAAAACAACCACACCATTGAGGGTTAAATGCACTTGGTGACAGGCGCAGCTTGCCCCTGATTTTGTATATGGCCAAAAAATGAACAGACTATTGCTGGTTAAATGCACTTGGTGTGACAGCTTCACCCTGATGTAGGCTTTAGCCAAAAAACAACCACACCATTGAGGGTTAAATGCACTTGGTCGCAGCTTGTGCTGGCGCACCACAAGACACAAAATGGCCGCCGATCACCCCAGAAAAATGAGACTGACAAACGGTCTGTGCAGCCTAAAAACAGTGAGCAATTGAGGATCAGCAGCTCAATGATCCACAGCTGCAGATCGATCAGTTAATCAAGTCCTTTGGAGGAGTTAATCTGCCTAATCTCGCCCTACTGTCGCAGCCGCAACCTCTCCCTACGCTAATCAGAGCAGAGTGACGGGCGGCGCTATGTGACTCCAGCTTAAATAGAGGCTGGGTCACATGGTGCTCTGGCCAATCACAGCCATGCCAATAGTAGGCATGGCTGTGATGGCCTCTTGGGGCAAGTAGTATGACGCTTGTTGATTGGCTGCTTTGCAGCCTTTCAAAAAGCGCCAAGAAAGCGTCACAAAAGCGCCAAGAAAGCGACGAACACCGAACCCGAACCCGGACTTTTACGAAAATGTCCGGGTTCGGGTCCGTGTCACGGACACCCCAAAATTCGGTACGAACCCGAACTATACAGTTCGAGTTCGCTCATCCCTAATCTTAATCTACCCATGCTGTCTGGAACGGACAAAGAAGCGTTGACCGCTCCAATAACATTAAATGAAGTGGAGAAAGTGCTAAAAACTATTCCCAAAGGTAAGAGCCCGGGACCAGATGGCTTAACAATAGCATATTACAGGAAATTTTTTCCCACATTAGGCCCCCATCTGGTCTCCCTCTTCAATGCCCTTTTACAAGGAACACCTTTGCCTAGACAATCTCTTGAGGCGCATATTACGGTATTACCTAAATCAGGCAAGGATCCGGCCCTACCCGCTAGTTATAGGCCAATATCACTGCTTAATGCAGATATCAAACTCTGGGCTAAGATACTGGCACATAGAATCGCGGCCTTGCTTAAGATATTAGTTTCCTCTGATCAGTCTGGGTTTGTGGGGGGTAGAGAGTGCAGAGACAGTACATTCAGGGTACTACAAGCTCAACAGTTCGCTCTGTCGCAAGGGAAGGGGCTCACTCTCCTAAGCACAGATGCTGAAAAGGCTTTCGATAGGGTAGATTGGAAGTTCAAGGAAGCCACTTTACATAGATTTGGCTTTCCTCCTCAATTTGTGACCGCTGTGTTGTCTCTGTACTCCTCCCCCACGGCAAGGATACGCATCAATGGAAAACTCACGCCCCATTTTGAAATAAGAAATGGAACCCGTCAAGGCTGCCCGTTGTCGCCTACTCTGTTCATATTGTGTTTGGAGACCTTCCTACAAGCAATAAGACAAGATAGGGACATACAGGGGCTTAACATAGGCTCTCAGACCCATAAAGTCGCAGCATTCGCTGATGATATGCTTCTGTTGGTGTCCAATCCATTACAGGCTTTCCCAGCCTTATTGAAACAGTTAGAGGTTTTTGGGGGTTTATCCAGTTTTAAAATTAATCTATCCAAATGTGTAGCTTTAGGAATTAATATCTCCCAAACTACCATAGCTCAACTTAAGGCCAATTTTCCGTTTCAATGGCATCCGGATAGTATATGTTACTTAGGAGTAAATATAACTAGAAACCCTGATCAACTGTTTATGCAAAACTATCCCAAGTTACTAACTGACATTAAAACCCAATTAAAAGATCTGAAAGTCCCTTTTTTAACTTGGTTAGGGAGAAAGAATGTACTGAAAACGTATGTTCTCCCGAAATTTTTGTATTTGATGCAGTCTTTGCCTATAGCACTACCCAGTCATTATCTAGCTCAAGTAAGGAAAACTTTTTCCACGTTCATCTGGAACCAGGCAAGACCCCGATTAGCATATAGGAGACTGACATTACCCAGACATAAAGGAGGCTTTGGATTGCCGGATATCAGCAGTTATTATGGAGCAATACAAATGAGACTACACTCAGAGGTAACAGACCCCCGAGGTACTAAATTAGGTTGTCAGATCGCTAGAAAGATTTTAGGGCCATGCAATTTAGCTTTATTATGGAACCCTGATAAGAAGTCCTTACGCGGGAAAAAGATCCCCTGCTCACTAAAGGGTATGATGGACAGTTGGCTTAGATTGGGGAAACATTTACATCCCTCCAGTTACCTATCTCCCTTTATCCCTATTGGATATATTCCTTATTTATACCAAACCAATTTCCAAGATGATACAGGGCTATGGGCATCATTAGTGGATAGAGCGATCGGAGATATCTTAGAGAACAGAATAGTCCCCTCTATCCAAACATTGAGAGAAAAGTTCAAACACGTCCCATGGGCTACAACCCATTACTCGCAGTTCCAGAAGGTGTGTGATTGGTATTTGTTACACTCCACATGTAACTATACACCTACGTGGTATGACGCAATATGGAATCAATCAATTCACAGGCAGGGAGTCATTTCGAAATTATATAATAAAATATTAGAGATTAACTCTGACCCTATACCTTCATTTGTAGTACAGTGGGGTAAAGATATGGGAATGGCTTTGGATGATGACATTGGTAAAAGAATACTAGCTCATTCTCATGGTTATGCTAGATGCATCAAGATTCAGGAGAACGCTTTTAAAATAGTCACGAGATGGTATAAAACTACAGATAAGTTGCATTCCATTTCTTCGTCAATTTCAGCTGATTGCTGGAGGTGTGGGGAAGCCACGGGCTCAATGTACCACATATGGTGGTCGTGTCCTCAAATTAAAAAGTTTTGGGATTCAGTGTCAACAGAGGTTCAGAAGATATGTAAGATCAGCTCTCCCATCAATCCATTAGTGGCCCTGCTCAACATCCCTGATAGTCATTTTAAATTGGCCAAGAATTCCTTACCTGCTCAGCTGATAGCAGCAGCAAAGCTACTTATTCCAAAATATTGGTTGTCCAAGGAGATTCCTAGTCTGAGAGAATGGGTGTTCAAAGTAAGAGAGATTTATCAGTTAGAAGAACTGACCAGTTGGGAGACGCTCTCTCACGACAGATTTATTTTAGCCTGGGAGGGTTGGTCTGATTGGTATAAGAATTATAGGGGCTGAGAGATTAGCGAGTTAATGTTCTTTTCTGTTCCTTCCTGGAGTGCAAGGAAGCTAGCAGAAGTAGAGTAGGTTGGGATCGTAAGGTACTCATTCCGCTCATGAGTCATAATGCACATTTCATGTACGACACAAGGGCACATTAGTGCTGGATTATCATACATCTCTAATATAAGAGGTGTCTGTGGTCTCCTTTGCAATGTATGTAATGACCTTAACTGTACCTGACAAAATATGTGTTTTATCTTAAAGAATGGAGTATACTATATTTTACTATATTTTACTTTTCTGTTCATGTTTATACCACTGCAATTGTCTTACTGATTGATGATGATATTGTCAAATTTAAAATAAAGATTTGAGAAAAAAAAAAAAAATACCCTGTACAACTTGCTCTGCGGGTTATATGGCTTTACAGTATCTTCTATTGTCCACGTGTGTCAGCTATGTTGACGTACAAATCGCAAATGTGTCAGTGACCCCCGTGGGGATCCCTCGTGGGCATTCGAGAGACTTGAGTAACTATATCCTAATATGCAAATGGTGTATACAGCAGAATTGTTTCCTTGTTCCTGATTGATATATATGTTATTGTACGTGTATTTATTTTCTTTTCTTTTTTATACATTTCTGTTACATCACACTTGCTTCGTTAATTCCGGATTTGAGATCCAGCTGAGGATCTCAAAACTGGAATTAAATGGATACGTGTCATTTAATACATCCAGATGCATCAGTTTTGGCTGGATCCAGTTGTATTAAATGTACACTGAACAAACTGCATCCGGTATGAAAATCATTGTAAGTCAATGGGCACAGGATTATTTTTTTTAGCTAACAAAAGAGAAAGGATCTGGCACCATTGACTTACATTGATTTTCATGTCGGATCTGGTTTGTTTCGTTTCGCAGACTGGACACAAAACCGCAGCTTGCAGTGGTTTTGTGTCTGGTCAAAAAATGCAACAAAACAGAACGGATGCTTACTGATCAGTTTTGTCCCCATTGACAATGAATGGGGGCAAAACTGATCCATTTTACCCCTGATTAACCCCTGAAAGGCATCAATGTTACTGTCAGATGCCGCGATCAGTAATAAACACGGCATCAGAGGGCTTCAAAACCGGGGGGGGTTAGCGCGATCGCTATTCCCTGTCATTGCGCCTGCTACATACAATGGAATGCGATTCGTGACAAAGTAATTCATAATGAATTGAATTTCTTTGCGAAATTCGGCAAAGCAGCCAAATAGAATTTTTGCTAACTTTGCTCATCTCTACTTATTATCTGATAATTAGTGTTGATCGAGCACCAAAGTGCTCGAGTGTTCGAGTCGAACACCTCGGGATGCTCGGGTGCTCTACCGAGCACAATGGAAGTCAATGGGAGAACCCGAGCATTAAACAAGGGACCCCCTGCTCTGAAGAGGGGAGGGTGCCTGGTTTTTGGGTAAAGGTCAGAAATTGATGGAAACACCACTGAAATGGTTCGGGAACAGCATGGGGAGGATGTCTGGATGCATCTTGGACTCCCAGGTCGCTGTTGGGAACGATGTTGTCCGAGTAGTACGCCACTTTTACAGACTGACAATAATACGCACAAAACCGAAGACAAAATCGATTTAGAGGAAAAATTGTTAGGAAACATTCTTTCCTGTATATTTACTTGTATATAAAGCGCAAGTGCTGCCAAAAATTACAAGGAAGAGGCATCCGATACAACCTGTATATCACATAATGAAGGGCCTCAATCACATTGTGGTACAATTGTTCAGGTAGTGAGACTCCTACACTCATAAAGCCTATGCACTAAGTGAAAGGGCTGCCAAAAATTACAAGGAACCGGCCCTCCAATACACCTTTTATTACACATAAAGGAGGGCTTCATACATACAAACAGGATTCCAAAAAAGTTGGGACACTATACAAATCGTGACTAAAAACTGAATGCAATGATGTGGAGGTGCCAACTTCTAATATTTTATTCAGAATAGAACATAAATCACGGAACAAAAGTTTAAACTGAGAAAATGTACCATTTTAAGGGAAAAATATGTTTAATCAGAATTTCATGGTGTCAACAAATCCCCAAAAAGTTGGGACAAGGCCATTTTCACCACTGTGTGGCATCTCCCCTTCTTCTTACAACACTCAACAGACGTCCAGGGACCGAGGAGACCAGTTTCTCAAGTTTAGAAATAGGAATGCTCTCCCATTCTTGTCTAATACAGGCCTCTAACTGTTCAATCGTCTCGGGCCTTCTTTGTTGCACCTTCCTCTTTATGATGCGCCAAATGTTCTCTATAGGTGAAAGATCTGGACTGCAGACCGGCCATTTCAGTACCCGGATCCTTCTCCTACGCAGCCATGATGTTGTGATTGATGCAGAATGTGGTCTGGCATTATCTTGTTGAAAAATGCAGGGTCTTCCCTGAAAGAGATGACGTCTGGATGGGAGCAGATGTTGTTCTAGAACCTGAATATATTTTTCTGCATTGATGGTGCCTTTCCAGACATGCAAGCTGCCCATGCCACATGCACTCATGCAACCCCATACCATCAGAGATGCAGGCTTCTGAACTGAGCGTTGAAAACAACTTGGGTTGTCCTTGTCCTCTTTGGTCCGGATGACATGGCGTCCCAGATTTCCAAAAAGAACTTCGAATCGTGACTCGCCTGACCACAGAACAGTCTTCCATTTTGCCACACTCCATTTTAAATGATCCCTGGCCCAGTGAAAACGCCTTAGCTTGTGGATCTTGCTTAGAAATGGCTTCTTCTTTGCACTGTAGAGTTTCAGCTGGCAACGGCGGATGGCACGGTGGATTGTGTTCACTGACAATGGTTCCTGGAAGTATTCCTGAGCCCATTCTGTGATTTCCTTTACAGTAGCATTCCTGTTTGTGGTGCAGTGTCGTTTAAGGGCCCGGAGATCACGGGCATCCAGTATGGTTTTACGGCCTTGACCCTTACGCACAGAGATTGTTCCAGATTCTCAGAATCTTCGGATGATGTTATGCACAGTTGATGATGATAGATGCAAAGTCTTTGTAATTTTTCGCTGGGTAACACCTTTCTGATATTGCTCCACTATCTTTCTGCGCAACATTGTGGGAATTGGTGATCCTCTACCCATCTTGGCTTCTGAGAGACACTGCCACTCTGAGAAGCTCTTTTTATACCCAATCATGTTGCAATTGACCTAATTAGTGTTAATTGGTCTTCCAGCTCTTCGTTATGCTCAAATTTACTTTTTCCAGCCTCTTATTGCTACTTGTCCCAACTTTTTGGGGATTTGTTGACACCGTGAAAATTTGAATCAACGTATTTTTCCTTTAAAATGATACATTTACTCGGATTAAACGTTTGATCTGTCATCTACGTTCTATTACAAATAAAATATTGACATTTGCCATCTCCACATCATTGCATTCAGTTTTTATTCACAATTTGTTTAGTGTCCCAACTTTTTGGGAATCCGGTTTGTACTTGAAAAATTATGATTGATGGCCTTCTGGGGACCCTCAAAAACATTAGGAGCAACATTACCTGACAGAAAATGGCAATCAATCCACATCTTTGCACAGATTTGGCCTTTTAAAGGCATGTGGTCCTAAAAGCTGAAAAACAGCCTGTTTCAGTTTAATAGTCACATCTCTGTTCTAACACTTTATAAGGACCTTGCCGGGCAGCCTGTAGACTATCATGTCGGACTGGTTTTAAAACTAAAACTTTCTGCCCGACCTGAGAGCTACGGTCCCTGGCTACCTGACCATACAGTCCTGAAAAACAGCCTGTTTCAGTTTATTCGTTATTTTCAATTAATCGAATGCTCAAAAAATGTTTTGTCTCACTCCCATTTCTTCTTGTTGCATGTTGACGCTCTACGTGGAACCTTGTTAAGATCCAACAATGTAAAATATGTTTTTTTGCCATTTTTCAAGTGGTCTTAAACTTTTGATCAGGACTGTATTAGCCCTTCGCTATGAGTTTAATAATGCAATATTTTACAGTGATATACAACTAGATGCTGAGATGCAGTATGCTGGAACTAACAAACTTTTTTTTTCTCCATAAAAAAGACTGTTTTGCATGAATCTGTAATTGACAGTAAAACTAGTTGCCCGAAGATAAGCTGTCAGTAGTCTGACAGCAAATACAGCTGACAGTGACCAATTCTCGCTCCCGCCTTATATTTGATTATACCCTAAATTTCCAAATATTCTCTCGCTCTATAATCTTCTTTTGCTGTTCCTATCCCCCATTCTCTCCCTATAACCTTATACTGTCCCAGCTCAGTATATCAGTCTGCAGAGGCAGAGCCACAGCATAGCTTCCTTCCAGGTCACAAGTACAAAGCAGCACGATGTTCTGCTCAGTCTACACAGACACCTCTTTGCCTGCTGCCCCTGATTGGCTGATGAAGCTGCCTGTGAGCCAATCAGGGCAAGCCCTCCCCACACTTCCTCCCAGTGTCACGTGAGCATCCTTCTTCCTCCTCCTTCGTGGCAGTTCCCTCAATCCTCACAGTAAAATAGGGCTGCATGCTGTCGTATGGATGGATTGGGAACTCTTGGAAAAAAACGTAAAACGTGACCCCCCATATTGTAGGTGGAGCCAAACTTGTAGAAGGTGTCCCAAGCCAAGTAGGCGTCAATCTGTACTTTTTATTGATACCATTCTGGAATGTATATGTCTTTTTGATCACTTTTTATGGGAGACAATAAAAATCTATAATAAAAAAATTATTTTTTTTCCACATTATGGCATTCACAGGAATAAATACATTTGTTTTATTAGTATGGGCATTTTGGGCACAACAATGACTATGATATCTATTCTTTATTAGTTTTGTTTTTAATATGGGGAAAGGGGCTGATTTGAAATTAATTAATATAAATTTTTTTTTTTTTTTATAGTTTTAAAAACTTTTTTCCAATTTTTTATTTTTTTTTGTTAATTGTAAGTTTGTACCACAACTCCTGCACTCCTGCCCCCTACAGGTGATTGTTTGCCACTGAGTGAGCACTGTGTATGCAGCTGAGGAAGAGATGTGACGTTTCCTGTCCCGGCGGTCATGTGATTGCCGGGGCCAGGAGAGTGCAGGAGCTTCCGGGTCTTCCATAGACCTTAATCAGCCCTATACTGTGGCTGTACAGCACTGTATAGATGTCTTGTATGACCTTATGGGGGACACAAAGTGTAAAAGTAAAATAAAAAATAAAAAAATACAAATAATTTAAAAAAACATACAAAAGTTTCACATGTAAAAAAAATGTCCCCAAAAATGTTAAAAATAAAAAAATAGACATATTTGTTATCGTAGCATCCATAACGACCAGCTTTATTAAAATATCACATGATCCACCATCCAGATGAACTCCGTAAAAAAAATATATAAACATTACGCCAAAACAACTTTTTTAGTTAACTCACCTACCAAAAAGTCTTATGTCGCCCAAAATGGTAGCAATAAAAACGTCGCCACATCCCACAAAAAAATGAGCCCCCACACAAGACCATAGCCAGAAAACATAAAAAAAATATGGCTTTAAGTTTATTGCAACCCAAAAACATGATTTTTTTTCTAAAAATGCTCTTATTGTGTACACGGAAATATATATACAGTATATATATATTTATAAATAGACATATTTTGTATTGCCACATCGGTAACAATTGGCTCTACAAAAATATCACATGATCTATCCCATCATGTGACTGTCGTTAAAAAAAAAATCTAATAAAAATTACGCCAAATCAGCTTTTGTTAGTCACCTCACCTTACAAAAAACATAATATCAATCAAGTTGTATGTAGCCCAAAATAATAGCATAAAAAACGTCACCTGATCCCGCAAAAAACAAGCCCTCACACAAGACAGAAAATAAAAAAATGTCTCTAAGAAAACGGCAACACAAAAACAACATAAAAAAAAAAAATATCTTATTGTGTAAAACGTAATGACTTAATTAATAACTGTACCCCTGTCCCTGACTGTCTCTATACATACAAGGGCTTGTTCACACGGCTGTTGTGCGGCCGTTCCGTGCAATTTGCGGTCCCCTATGCACGGGCAACATCCGTGCTGCGGCCAGGACGGATCCAGAACCATTCAACTTTAATGGGTCAGTGATCCGTCCGCCCTGCAAAAAAAATAGAACATGTTCTATTTTTTTGCGGTTCGTAGACACAGAGAGAAACCCCACGGAAGCGCTCAGTAGTGCTTCCGTGTGGTTCCGATCTGTGCTTCTCTTCTGCATCTCCGTGATGCGGAGTGCACACAGGCTGCCAGTACGCCAGTGACTGTACGCCTGTCCATGACTGTCTCTATGAGTATTAGTGACTGTACACCTGTCTCTGTCTCTATGAGCATTAGTGACTGTACGCCTGTCCATGACTGTCTCTATGAGTATTAGTGACTGTACGCCCGTCCATGACTGTCTCTATGAGTATTAGTGACTGTACGCCTGTCCCTGACCATCTCTATGAGAATTAATGACAGTTCTCCTGTCCCTGACTGTCTCTATATGAGTATTAATGATTGTACGCCTGTCACTGACTGTCTCTCAAAGTATTAGTGACTGTACACCTGTTCCTGACTGTCTCTATGAGCATTAGTGACTATACACCTGTCCCTGACTGTCTCTATGAGTATTACTGACTGTACGACTGTCCCTGACTGTCTCTATGAGTATTAGTGACTGTACGCCTGTCACTGACTTTCTCTATAAGTTTTAACGACTGTACGCCTGTCACTGACTCTCTCTATAAGTATTAGTGACTGAACACCTGTCATTGACTGTCTCTATGAGTATTAGTGACTATATGCCTGTCCCTAACTGTCTCTATGAGTATTTGTGACTGTACATCTGTCCCTGTCTATATGAGTATGAGTGACTTTATGCCTGTCACTGGCTGTCTCTTTAAGTATTAGTGACTGTGCGCCTGTCCCTGACTGTCTCTATAAGTATTAGTGACTGTAAGCGTGTCCCTGACTGTCTCTAAGTATTAGTGACTTTACCCCTGTCACTGACTGTCTCTAAGTATTAGTGACTATGCCTGTCACTGACTGTCTCTATAAGTATTAGTGATTGTACGCTCGTCCCTGACTGTCTCTATTTGTATTAGTGACTTTACCCCTGTCACTCACTCTCTCTAAGTATTAGTGACTATACGCCTGTTACTGACTGTCTCTATAAGTATTAGTGACTGTACGCCTGTCCGTGACTGTCTATATGCGTATTAGTGACTGTACGCCTTTCCCTGACTGTCTCTATGAGTATTAGTGACTGTATGCCGGTCCCTGACTGTCTTTATGAGTATTAGTGACTGTAGACCTGTCCCTGACTGTCTCTATGAGAATTAATGACAGTTCCCATGTCCCTGACTGTCTCTATTTTTATTAGTGACTTTACTCCTGTCACTGACTGTCTCGAAGTATTAGTGGTCAGCCCCTAGAATACTGTTTTTCACAGATATCTGCGATATTGTGCTACAAAGACTGTAATGACTTATTTCAGCCACTAGAGGCCACTGTGGCTCTGAGAAAGAGGAAGCTGAACTGCTTCTGAGATACACAGGTAGGAGGAGCCAGAAGTTCCCAGGGTTTGAGTCCTGGCTAGAGGTGGGAGTGCACTGAGAGCTGTGAGAGGATGGCTGCCATGTTAGGAGCCAAGTAAAGGCTAGTGATGGAGTCCTGAAAAGCTGGCTGTGCTGGAGACAGGCCAAGAGACTCTGAACTGAAGAGCTGCAGCTGTGACCCAGAGAAAGAGGACTGTACTGTGTGTTCCAGAGGAGTGGGACCGTGTGTCAGAGACCAGTACAAGCCGGATCCTTCCTGCCAGAGCTGAAGAAGATCTGCATCTGCTGTAACCAGAGAGGGAAAGACAGACAAGAAAGCGACCGGACCTGGAGCCAGACTGCTTCTTATTGGATCAAGGAAAATCTGCAGAACTGTGAGTGGCACCGATGCCAAGCTGTGATAGGATCTAGAGTCAGGGACTCAGTCAGTGCGCTGTAGAAGCGTCCCCTGGGTAGCAGGGCTAGATAGGAGTATATTAGCCGAGTGTAGCCTGGACTCTGATGTGTTTGCTGTGGAACGCATTTATTCTAGCTCTTGTTCATGTATTCTGTGTAAACCTGTTTATACTGTTAATCCGATTTTCTGGCAGTTACATCTTGTTCTTTAATAAAGCCAGTTTTTCTTCAGTCTCCTTGTCCGCTGTACTGTACTTGAATCCTGCTTTGCGGTCTCTCCCTCCTCTGACCGCTACAAGTGGCGCTGCGAGCAGGGTACAGTCACAGAAATGGAGGCGGCTGAAAGCAATGTGCATAATGCTAATGTGAGCACCTCAGGCAATGGTGGAACCCCTGCAAGGGCCCTCCCTATGGGCAAGTTGTTTAACTTGCTACTAGTGATGAGCGAACTTCTGTTTTAAGTTCAGCGTCTAAAGTTCGGCTTCCGGTTAGCGGAGAATCCCGATATGGTTCCCGATATGGATTCCGACTTCCGTTGTGGTCCGTGGTAGCGGAATCAATAATCGGCCATTATTGATTCCGCTACCACGGACCACAACGGAAGTCGGAATCCATATCGGGAACCATATCGGGATTCTCCGCTAACCGGAAGCCGAACTTTAGACGCCGAACTTAAAACAGAAGTTCGCTCATCGCTACTTGCTACCCAAATTTGATGGCCAGAATATGTCACTGTCGGACTGGGTGATAAGTTTACGGAGCACTGCTAGGATTTGCAATGTCGGCCCAGAACTCCAGGTGGAAATCGCGTTGGCCGCCTTAGAGGGTGAGGCCCGGAAAACTGTTTTCCTACAACCAGAAGCCACCCGTAGAATATTGGAAGAGATTGTGCAACTTCTAGAAGAAATATACGGTGAGACGACTAGTGCGGGGGACCTCCGGGCAACGTTCGGATTCAGCGAGAATAGGAAGGGGTATTACAATATGCGATGGCGTTACCGGGAATATTGGCCGAGATACAGAAAAAAAAAAGCAGACGGAGTAACCGGCCTGGGGCCCGTAGACCGGATACTGCGGGAACAATTCATTCTGGGACTCTACAGCACTCCCCGGCATTTCAAATGTATTGAAATGCCGGATCCGTCTTTCCAGTGTCACCCGGGACAATGGATCCGACATTTAATTTTTTTCACCTTTTTTGGGGGTCTGCGCATGAAGGACGGATCCGGCATTCAGGCAAGTCTTCAGTTTTTTTCGCCGGAGATAAAACCGTAGCATGCTGCAGTTTTATCTTTTGCCTGATCAGTCAAAAAGACTGAACTGAAGACATCCTGATGCATCCTGAACGGATTACTCTCCATTCAGAATACATGGGGATAAAACTGATCAGTTATAGAGCCCCTAGGACGGAACTCTATGCCGGAAAAGAAAAACGCTATTGTAAAGGTATCCTTATCCAGCTTATAACGTAATAATAAAAATAAAATAATGTTTAAAAAAATATGTTGGCAACAGAAAGTAATTGAACAATGAATGTTCTTGATTAACTTTTTGGGTGCCATGATGTATGGTCTCCCGACCATAAAAATGATTTTTTTTTTTAAAAGAACCACCAAATGGATTAACCGAAATGTAACACTTGTCCAATGTACGATATGTCATTAAAAAAAAATCTGTCTCAGAATCAACCGGATGAGTAAAAGTGTTCCTAAGTTATTAATGTGACATGTCAGATTGGAAAAATGGGGCTTTGTCCTTATGGGGTTTAATTGTTAAAAGAGGGTTGTCCAAGATCAGAAAAACACAGCAGATTTTT